>NC_067422.1:44590808-44725268 GCF_009764475.1 Pristis pectinata | reverse complement strand
ACCCTAACCCTAACCCTAACCCTAACCCTAACCCTAACCCTAACCCTAACCCTAACCCTAACCCTAACCCTAACCCTAACCCTAACCCTAACCCTAACCCTAACCCTAACCCTAACCCTAACCCTAACCCTAACCCTAACCCTAACCCTAACCCTAACCCTAACCCTAACCCTAACCCTAACCCTAACCCTAACCCTAACCCTAACCCTAACCCTAACCCTAACCCTAACCCTAACCCTAACCCTAACCCTAACCCTAACCCTAACCCTAACCCTAACCCTAACCCTAACCCTAACCCTAACCCTAACCCTAACCCTAACCCTAACCCTAACCCTAACCCTAACCCTAACCCTAACCCTAACCCTAACCCTAACCCTAACCCTAACCCTAACCCTAACCCTAACCCTAACCCTAACCCTAACCCTAACCCTAACCCTAACCCTAACCCTAACCCTAACCCTAACCCTAACCCTAACCCTAACCCTAACCCTAACCCTAACCCTAACCCTAACCCTAACCCTAACCCTAACCCTAACCCTAACCCTAACCCTAACCCTAACCCTAACCCTAACCCTAACCCTAACCCTAACCCTAACCCTAACCCTAACCCTAACCCTAACCCTAACCCTAACCCTAACCCTAACCCTAACCCTAACCCTAACCCTAACCCTAACCCTAACCCTAACCCTAACCCTAACCCTAACCCTAACCCTAACCCTAACCCTAACCCTAACCCTAACCCTAACCCTAACCCTAACCCTAACCCTAACCCTAACCCTAACCCTAACCCTAACCCTAACCCTAACCCTAACCCTAACCCTAACCCTAACCCTAACCCTAACCCTAACCCTAACCCTAACCCTAACCCTAACCCTAACCCTAACCCTAACCCTAACCCTAACCCTAACCCTAACCCTAACCCTAACCCTAACCCTAACCCTAACCCTAACCCTAACCCTAACCCTAACCCTAACCCTAACCCTAACCCTAACCCTAACCCTAACCCTAACCCTAACCCTAACCCTAACCCTAACCCTAACCCTAACCCTAACCCTAACCCTAACCCTAACCCTAACCCTAACCCTAACCCTAACCCTAACCCTAACCCTAACCCTAACCCTAACCCTAACCCTAACCCTAACCCTAACCCTAACCCTAACCCTAACCCTAACCCTAACCCTAACCCTAACCCTAACCCTAACCCTAACCCTAACCCTAACCCTAACCCTAACCCTAACCCTAACCCTAACCCTAACCCTAACCCTAACCCTAACCCTAACCCTAACCCTAACCCTAACCCTAACCCTAACCCTAACCCTAACCCTAACCCTAACCCTAACCCTAACCCTAACCCTAACCCTAACCCTAACCCTAACCCTAACCCTAACCCTAACCCTAACCCTAACCCTAACCCTAACCCTAACCCTAACCCTAACCCTAACCCTAACCCTAACCCTAACCCTAACCCTAACCCTAACCCTAACCCTAACCCTAACCCTAACCCTAACCCTAACCCTAACCCTAACCCTAACCCTAACCCTAACCCTAACCCTAACCCTAACCCTAACCCTAACCCTAACCCTAACCCTAACCCTAACCCTAACCCTAACCCTAACCCTAACCCTAACCCTAACCCTAACCCTAACCCTAACCCTAACCCTAACCCTAACCCTAACCCTAACCCTAACCCTAACCCTAACCCTAACCCTAACCCTAACCCTAACCCTAACCCTAACCCTAACCCTAACCCTAACCCTAACCCTAACCCTAACCCTAACCCTAACCCTAACCCTAACCCTAACCCTAACCCTAACCCTAACCCTAACCCTAACCCTAACCCTAACCCTAACCCTAACCCTAACCCTAACCCTAACCCTAACCCTAACCCTAACCCTAACCCTAACCCTAACCCTAACCCTAACCCTAACCCTAACCCTAACCCTAACCCTAACCCTAACCCTAACCCTAACCCTAACCCTAACCCTAACCCTAACCCTAACCCTAACCCTAACCCTAACCCTAACCCTAACCCTAACCCTAACCCTAACCCTAACCCTAACCCTAACCCTAACCCTAACCCTAACCCTAACCCTAACCCTAACCCTAACCCTAACCCTAACCCTAACCCTAACCCTAACCCTAACCCTAACCCTAACCCTAACCCTAACCCTAACCCTAACCCTAACCCTAACCCTAACCCTAACCCTAACCCTAACCCTAACCCTAACCCTAACCCTAACCCTAACCCTAACCCTAACCCTAACCCTAACCCTAACCCTAACCCTAACCCTAACCCTAACCCTAACCCTAACCCTAACCCTAACCCTAACCCTAACCCTAACCCTAACCCTAACCCTAACCCTAACCCTAACCCTAACCCTAACCCTAACCCTAACCCTAACCCTAACCCTAACCCTAACCCTAACCCTAACCCTAACCCTAACCCTAACCCTAACCCTAACCCTAACCCTAACCCTAACCCTAACCCTAACCCTAACCCTAACCCTAACCCTAACCCTAACCCTAACCCTAACCCTAACCCTAACCCTAACCCTAACCCTAACCCTAACCCTAACCCTAACCCTAACCCTAACCCTAACCCTAACCCTAACCCTAACCCTAACCCTAACCCTAACCCTAACCCTAACCCTAACCCTAACCCTAACCCTAACCCTAACCCTAACCCTAACCCTAACCCTAACCCTAACCCTAACCCTAACCCTAACCCTAACCCTAACCCTAACCCTAACCCTAACCCTAACCCTAACCCTAACCCTAACCCTAACCCTAACCCTAACCCTAACCCTAACCCTAACCCTAACCCTAACCCTAACCCTAACCCTAACCCTAACCCTAACCCTAACCCTAACCCTAACCCTAACCCTAACCCTAACCCTAACCCTAACCCTAACCCTAACCCTAACCCTAACCCTAACCCTAACCCTAACCCTAACCCTAACCCTAACCCTAACCCTAACCCTAACCCTAACCCTAACCCTAACCCTAACCCTAACCCTAACCCTAACCCTAACCCTAACCCTAACCCTAACCCTAACCCTAACCCTAACCCTAACCCTAACCCTAACCCTAACCCTAACCCTAACCCTAACCCTAACCCTAACCCTAACCCTAACCCTAACCCTAACCCTAACCCTAACCCTAACCCTAACCCTAACCCTAACCCTAACCCTAACCCTAACCCTAACCCTAACCCTAACCCTAACCCTAACCCTAACCCTAACCCTAACCCTAACCCTAACCCTAACCCTAACCCTAACCCTAACCCTAACCCTAACCCTAACCCTAACCCTAACCCTAACCCTAACCCTAACCCTAACCCTAACCCTAACCCTAACCCTAACCCTAACCCTAACCCTAACCCTAACCCTAACCCTAACCCTAACCCTAACCCTAACCCTAACCCTAACCCTAACCCTAACCCTAACCCTAACCCTAACCCTAACCCTAACCCTAACCCTAACCCTAACCCTAACCCTAACCCTAACCCTAACCCTAACCCTAACCCTAACCCTAACCCTAACCCTAACCCTAACCCTAACCCTAACCCTAACCCTAACCCTAACCCTAACCCTAACCCTAACCCTAACCCTAACCCTAACCCTAACCCTAACCCTAACCCTAACCCTAACCCTAACCCTAACCCTAACCCTAACCCTAACCCTAACCCTAACCCTAACCCTAACCCTAACCCCCTAAGCCTAACGCTACCCTCCCAAATTCACCACCACCTCCCCTAGCCCCTTCCCCTAAACCTAACATTACACAAACCTAGCCAACACCCCGACAAACCCAAGCCAACAGCCCGATTAACCCTGACCGAAGCCCCAGCCCCATTCACCCTTACCGACATGCCCACTAGGCAAAACCCTCCACCGGCACAATTTCCCACCCTATTAAGAGATGGATTCTGGAATAAGGCACAGATCGCAATGAAGGCGAGTGGAAGCAGACCAAGATCATGAACCCGTGGGCCAATCAAAGTGGCAGGGTACAGTGAGACTGAATCTCCAGTAACGAGATCAATGAACACAAGAGGGATAATTTGCCCACTGCCCGCTAACTCACAACCTAACCCTAACCCTAACCCTAACCCTAACCCTAATCCTAACCCTAACCCTACCCTAAACCTAACCCTAACCCTAACCCTAACCGTAACCTTAACCCTAACCCTAACGCTACCCTCCCAAATTTACCTCCACCTCCCCTAGCCCCTTCCCCTAAACCTAACATTACACAAACCTAGCCAACACCCCGACAAACCCAAGCCAACATCCCGATTAACCCTGACCGAAGCCCCAGCCCCATTCACCCTTACCGACACGCCCACTAGGCAAAACCCTCCACGGCACAATATCCCACCCTATTAAGAGATGGATTCTCGAATAAGGCACAGATCGCAATGAAGGCGAGTGGAAGCAGACCAAGATCATGAACCCGT
Organism: Pristis pectinata; assembly: GCF_009764475.1. NCBI lineage: Eukaryota > Metazoa > Chordata > Chondrichthyes > Rhinopristiformes > Pristidae > Pristis > Pristis pectinata. The sequence goes on along the minus strand of NC_067422.1, from coordinate 44,720,809 downwards.
GGGCCAATCAAAGTGGCAGGGTACAGTGAGACTGAATCTCCAGTAACGAGATCAATGAACACAAGAGGCATAATTTTCCCACTGCCCGATAACTCACAACCTAACCCTAACCACGTCGTTAACCATTCTGCAGACATTAAAATATTTCAGAAATGACAGAGAACAAATCGTTCACAATCACTCACATGGTGGAGTACAGTAGAACATGGAATTGACTTGACCGCAGTGTTGAACATCGCCGGGACGGTTGAAACACCGAGGAGGCTGTAAATTTCGCTGCCCATCACACTGCATTAAGAAGTTGAAGCAACCCACGCGTCTGGTTCACTGTGAATGAAAGTTCGTGTCTCATCCCGCCGGGAACTCCACTTTAATCCGTGCAGTGGAAAACTCGTTGATTCTCGGCACAGAAGCCAATGACTTCTCTCCACCCTCACCTTCTGAACTAACGGTTCCTAAAGTATGTCTCCAAACGGCACAAGAGTTCTTCTGGTATCGTACCGATGACTCACCTTCTGCTCTCTCTCTCAGGCTGTAACAAGGCATTTTAACCCACACTTCAGGCTCAACGACCGTAGCTCCGATACAGTATAACATTAAACGCAGGCAGAGCTGCGATGGCCGAGTGCTAAAGACGTTGGACTTGAAATCCAATGGAGATTCCCCACACTGGTTCGAACCCTGCTCGCAGCGCTCACAATTTTAGACACAGGGACAAGACAGGTAACAGTCGCTGATATTTCTAACGTACAGCCAGGACTCCCCATGCCTCATACATTCGGGCAGACATTTGCACCCCAAGAAATAGGTCCAGCTGTTGGCTCTATCCATTGACAGAACGGTGCATCCTTCGTGATCAGATGACCAGATACGCGAGAGCAGGTTGCCCCATCATACGGCTGCGGCTTCCTTTGAAGTGGGGACGCGCTATTTATATTCCGACAAAACAAGTCATCTCTTTTTGCCGGGTCGACTTCATTATTTTTAGAAGTTGATCAAGATATTCTGGTCATACGTCTCATTAATTGCCAAACTGAAGGAATTGAAACGGTGAAAGACACACTGGACACTTCGCCATCTGAGGACTGAATTGGACCCTTGACTTTGTATCTGTCGTGCAGGTGTCGATGATTTCTGATCCTTCACCTGTCCCTGTACAGAATACAGTCATGCTTGCCTGCAGTTCTTACCGAGTCCAACCCAGAATATGAGGTGTCCTCTGATCCTGCTCCCTCGGCATTGGACGTTGTGACCAGGTCCTTCCCCTGAAAACACTTTCCGGTTTGATTCTGCACCTGGAGTTGTTGCAGATCACGAGCAGCGGCCGGCAGAAGCTTGCGGAATATGGACAAGGGCTCGAGGGCGAACAATATCTCACTGCCTGGGGTTTGACGTGGCAGTGGATCTCATTCCTCCACCCGACACCATACAATGAGCAATCGGGTCCTGCCGGCCACTGCTGACCACTGAATAACGTTGCCATATATGGTCTGACATGGTAATGATTTCACATTTCCCATTCTCGTGGTATCTCACGTGAAATGTTTCGGTGAGTTGATGGCTGAATATAAAATATCGCTCATAAAAGTTAGGCATGACTGTTTGCAGTTTCAAACTATCCTGCCTAACCTTTTATCAACACATGATTTTGGTCTGTTCACAAACAAAACGGTTTGTTTCGGATGTGAAGAGGGTTATGCAGAGCTGTCAGGGTGGCCGAGTGGTCTAAGGCGCCAGACTCAACTAATGAAAGTCCTTCCGTTGAAACGGGGGTGTTCTGGTCTCCAACTGGGGGCGTGGGTTCGAATCACATTCCTGACATCTGCTGCTTTTTCCATTTGTAATTTTGACCCAGGCTGTTTGACTGGATAAAAAAGTGGAAAAAACATACCGTGGTTTTCTCACAGCGGCTCGGAATGCAGCGCACCCAGAGTGCTGGCGTTGATAAGTGAAGAGACTTTGGAGCGGAGAATCCTTGACATCTTCGAACCACTGTTCATTGGTTGGACAGTGACCTTGGTGCCATTTGCACAGGTTGTCAGTGACACTTTTGTTCACTTTTTTAAAAAAATGAACAATGGGAACAGAGATTTCACGGCATTTTAAGTCACGTTCTAAATGAAACAATTACAGGGGAGCTCGGTCCCGTGGGTTTAACGACTTGCTGGATTAGAGAATTCAGAGATGCACCTTGCGGTTGACACGTCACCGGGGGGGTGCCAACAGCTCGGCCACTCAATATGATCCTGGCTGTTTTGCCCTAGGCCCCTGCCTCTGTTCTTTGCCAGTTCCACAGAGCCTCGATTTCCTTGGATTTCATATCCTCTGCAAATAATCCAGTGACAACCTCCACAACTCTGCGTCGTGGAGAATTTCAGAAAGTGACAATGCTGCGTAAAGGTCTTCAAACTAACCTCAGTTTTAAACCATCAACCTTACAATTATTTTTCCTCACTCGTTCCTCTCCGACGAATGGAAACATCTCAACATCCCCTCAGTCATTGTCCATTGGAAATTCACATGGTTCAGAATGGCCACCCCTCATGATATATTCTAAACAGTCCAGTTTTAACTTCATCACCTGTTGTTTTCAACACGCACGTTCATCCCGGGAGTTAGGTTGGTCCATGCTTTTCCAGCCGCTACCAATGTTACCATACCCGTCACTGATACAGTGGAGGAAAAGTGTGCACATTACTCCAGAGGCGGCCTCACAAACCTGTACAATTGTAATAAATGAATTTATCTGTTCCTGATCTCCAATCCCCTTGCAGTAAACGGCAATCTGCCAGTTGGTTTCCGAAATACTTGATCCACCGGCCTGCTAATCTTCTGTGGTTTCATGCACAAGGGCACCTAGGTCTCTCTGTGTTCTCCATATTTGAACTATCTTTATTAAGATTATACCTAACCTCACGGAGGAACATGAACATCACCCTCAAACAACTTTTTCCAGTTTTCGCCAGGCATTGAACCATCGAGTTGCCGTCTAAATACCCTCATTGCAGCACCTCACCCAACTATTTTCATGTCATTATTAAACCTGCAGACAGTGCACGCAGCTCCCTCCTTCAAGACAACGATATTGAAAGTTAGCTATTGAAGGGAATTAACTGTTTAATTTTCAGTTATTAATTTCTGAGTCGCACTGACCAGGAGTCGCATATCAGCTTAATTCCCCCACCCCCTCATTCTCCTGCATCCATACAACCTCGAGCTCTTCATTTGCATATCCGTATCAGTTATCCCTCGTTGTCGATTCTCTCTCCTGATCAGTTTTATCGTAATTTGTTGCTGTTTCATTAAAATAAACTCCCAATGTTCAGATGTCACACCAGCTTGTACCACTTTGTCTGCTTTGGTGTTTGATTGAACATTCTCCTTCACCTCTCTTGTTAACCATGGATGGTTCACCTTTCTTCCCGGTGCCCCTCACATCTCACATCCGGAATTCCGATCTATAGTTCATGGTGAGGTCTGGAGATGAGTGGCCCTGGCGACTCCCACATTGACCCTGGGTCAGGAACTTCTGACTGACAGCAAGGTCGCTGACATGTTGTTGGAGGGGAGAGTGGTCCGGAGGAATGATGGACTGAGAACGACGCCTTTTCAGCGGACAATTGCGTTGGAGTCGTGTCCGACTGAGTGGATTATACAGCGAGATTCTTGCCGAGTGGCCAGAGGAGTTGATTTGTTTGAGGTAATCTGGATGACGGGCAGTGAGGACAGACATTTGGGTGAACATTATTTTTTAGACCATGCAGTGACCTCAATGTTACTGAAGGAGGTGGGCGGTTCACTGATGTCACTTTAGATTGTGTAATAAATATCCTAGTCTTTCAAAATATCATATTGAAACCTGTTTTTTCAGTGACCGGGAACAACATCGGGCCAATGAGTTCCAAGTATCCCGCTGGAGAGGTTTATTTTTCTGTTAACATGGGAATCCTTTACATGTACCTCTTCAGAGCCAGAGAGGGAATTACCCCCGACATTGACGGCATTTATCTCCACGACCGCAAGACGATTGTCTTTGATTTCAAGATGCGTTAAATATTTTATGATATCGAGAAGGTATAGTATCCTGTCCTGGCTGTTTTGGGTGTCCCTTGTAAGTTGGTAAATCGTTTTGTTGTGCTGTAAGTTCTCTGCAACCGAAGTCTCAAACCACGGAGATTCGATTCATCCAGTATCTGCTATCGCTGTGTGTCTGTCAACGCGCTGCCACTCCTTTCTCTGATAGTTATTTCCACCTGCTCATTGTCTGTATGGAAATTCACAGAATAAGCACACTTTAGTCTAACAATGAGTGTAATATGATTTGATGGACATCATCCATTGCTGAGTTGCATTGAATGTTAACGCATAAACCATGTATCCGACTTTACAGGTGTGTTTGTGTGTAAACTGGGTCACCGAACATGGTCAGGAACAGGGAAGTGGACTGCGTTGTCCAGTTCAGAAGGAAAGTGGATGAATGACAATGATCACCCTGATCCAGTGCCAGTCACACGATGTGCCATTGGACCCGGGTATTGCCTGCTCTGCATCAGCTGACGTCCTGTGCAGTTAACACAGGATTGCCGTTTTCATTCCAGATTTATTTATTTGCCTTTCACTTTACTTTTTTGGATTGTTTTCCAATTATGTTTTCAAAGAGAACAGGCTACCACGCCGACTCGGTACAACTTGGAGACACTTCATGGCGCGACGGCAACTGGCTTAATCCCACCTCCTGCTGCATCGATGTGCATTGGTTTTCTTCATTGTTACTTGAATACGCTGAATCTTGGATCACTTCATTGATACAAACGTTTTTCATCTGATGGATGTCTGATTTATTTTCAACATCATCGTACTCCATGTTAAGGTAAATAGTGTCTGGTATCCGCAAGAGTTGCATCATCTAAGGTATGCATGATCTGGTTGTACGTGAAAGAACACCACAAAACCCCAAACAGTCGTTGCATTATTTGCCTGTAGCCAAAGGGCTGAGAACATCTTTTTATCACTCCTGACCAACAGTAACGAGACTGCATGTTTGTGTCGATCTGTCCGGATACAGGCAGCAAATCACATCGCACAACAGGATTGCAGAGTTCGGAGTCATTTTCAGGGCGTGGTTAACTCAAACGTTCTCCCAAATCTTATTCCAATCCTTTTAGTTCAAGCCTTTTTACGTCCACAACAGAACCTACATTTGCACAGCCAGGGTCTGATAAACAATTACTTTTTTGCATTCACATTGAATGTTGACAACATAATCTGCTATTGGACCTCGACTAGCCTAAGCCTGACATCCTATTCATGATGTTGCTGATCCGTGGAGCAGGATCGAAATGTCAGCACTGTCGTTTCGCGTTCTCATCGGGAGCTCTGTTTCTTCAAGATCTGTATTCCTGGACAAGGCAGCAGGGTTGACACTGTTCTCATTCTGTCCTGTTAGTTTGTCATGTTCGTTTTTCACACTGTTAACCTGGTGACGATTATCGTCCTGGCTCTTAAAAAGTGCGGTATCTCCAGGTGTGTCACCCGCTACCTGGTAGGAATGGCAGAGCCCGATCTACTGGTCGTTACTTTTGATCTGATATTGAGGTAGATTCCGATTGCTTATGACATGCATTCTTTGAGGTCTATCCCCGTGTGTAATAGCACGCCGTCCTGATTTACGCCGTCACGGACTGATCTGTCTGGTTCACCGTCACTTTCACCTTTGACAGATTTGAAACAACTTTTTGCCAAATGTTGAAATCGAGGAATTGTTCGGAGAAAACGGCAGCTACGGTTATGGGAGCAGTCACTGGGCTGAGCAGTATAACGAACGTATTCTGGCATTTTATGCAGACACCTTGGTACAGCATGTCAAATTTACCTTCGTTTTGTTACTTGTGTGTCCGTGTTCTAACATCAACGACCTGGAGAATTGTTTAGTTTCTTCATTATCTTCTCACCCCGTGTGTGCCGTTTATTTTTATTCTGCTCTTCAATATTTTAACAGTCAGACATATTTTACTGGCAGCGGAGCCCGCAGGAGACTTGGTGTCAGAAAAGCGGGGAGACTCCCAGAGAGATGGAGAGCAGAAGGAAATCCATAATATTGATGTTCATAATCTTGGGAAACTTCGTACAGCTGTGGCAGTATTTACGGTTTATTCCATATGGAACCGGCTGTGGAGTTTGGGATACAATTTAGTTTATTTCCCCACTTTTTTAACCAAAATAGGTATCATGCTGCAGCTTCTGAATTGCTGCACAAACTCGTGCATTTATGCCGTAACACAGACGACGTTCATGGAGCAGCTGAGGACTGTGGTGACATATCCGTCTAGTCGAACTGCAAATTTAGTTAACCGCCGTTCTTAGAGCAATACGGCAAGGATACAGACCCTCCGGCCGAACCAGTCCATGCTGAGCACGGTGACCACTCAGCTCGTCCCATTTTCTTGCGTTCGGCCCACATCCCTCCCAAGTCCCTCGACTCCATGTACCTATAGACGTTCTTCTTCAATGATACTGTTCTAACTGCCTCAACCACTTCCTCCAGCTGATGGTTTCGTGTACTCACCACACTCTGCGTGAAAACGTTGCTACTCATATCTCTTTTAAATATTTCTCCTCACTCTTAACCTATGCCACAAAATATTGGACTCCACTACCCTGAGGTAAAACTCTTGTCATCCACTTGATCTCTGACTCTCATAACTTTGAACATTTCTATAAGATCGCTCCTCGTTCTCTTACGTTCCAAGGAATAACGACCTATTCTCGTCAACCTCTCGCTATAACTCAGGCACTTTAGTCTTGGCAACATCCTCGTGAATATTCTTTGTAAGCTTTCCAGTTTAATCACGTCGTTTCGAGAGCAAGGCGACTAAAACTGCATAGTGCTCCATGTGGGATGTCACGAACTACTTATATGTCTGCAAGATTACGCCCTTACTCCTATACTCTGTGCCCCAACTGATGAAAGCCAGCGTGCTAAACACCTTTTTCACAACGCTGTCTGCATATGACGCCGCTTAGAACTATGCATTTGTACTCCCAAGTCTTTCTGCCCTACCGTGCATTGTTTTAGTGGTATGCTGATTTCACATTTCAAAATGCCTCACCTTACACTTACGTATGGAAATCCATTTGCCAGTCCTCGACCCATTTCCATAACTGATCAAAATCGCCCTGTAATCTACGACAACCTCCTTCACAATCAACAACACCTGCTAATTTCGTGTCATTTGCAACCGACTTATGAACTGTTGTGCATTCGCGTCCGAATCATTTCTGTAAATAACGTCCAACAAGTTTCCCAACACCGACCCCTGCGCGACACCACTCATCACAGACCTCCATTCCGTAACGTCCAGATAAATCAACCTTTCTTTTCATGTTCTCTCCGCTCCACTCCTACCGGGAATCCGTAATAAAGGGACAAGATTATTTGACCGAATCTATTGTTCTCTGTTGTTATCTGTTGTTCTCTGAAACGTTCCAAGCATGAATTGCACGATCTTTCAATACAATATAAAAGATATTTGGGTAGTTTTTACAGTCCCCTTGGAGAACAGGGGTGGTTGTTCACGATCCTAAATAATTAAACACTTTGTGCACTGTGGAGTGTTACCGCTTCATGGTCGTCTTGCGCATATGCTGCCGATAGTTGAGCCTGCGGATAAACGTGTTCCAAAATACAGAACAGTAACTTCTATTTCCAGTCCTTCAACAAGTACCTCTCACTGTTGTCGGGAAGTGAAGAAGAAAATTATTTCAAGTAGATATGATGAAATCTCGGCCTGTTGATGGTCACCGCTGCCATCCGCTTCACCAGCTTGGACTTCCAAGGACACGATACCCAATGACCCTGCAACAAATAATTTTTGGTTAAACTATTAAAGTAAATAAACGATTATTTATCCCGTCAAATAGAGAATTCATGGAGTCATGGACAGATTCAGCACTGAGTAAATGTCATTCGGTCCAGCGAGTCCTTTCTGCCCATCAGCCACCCATTTGCAAGGATCTTACAGTCCCAGATAGTCATCTTCCACCAGATACTCTCTCAAATTCCCCTTTGAGGCAATTTACAGGCTACAAGTAATCTACCAAACCGCATGTCTTTGGAATGTGGGAGAAAACTGGAGCACTCAGAGGAAACCCACGTGGTCACAGGGAGCAGGTACAAACTCCACGCACTGCGGAGAGCGCTGGAGGTGGAGAATGACCCGGGACCCTAGCGCTGTGAGGCAGCGGCTTTACCAGCCGTGCTGAGATATCATGATGTCCAGTTGCCCTGACAACAAGAAGTCATTTCGTCAATCCCATTTAATACGGCAATAAGAAAATGTTTCAGTACAACGATTTGCACAAAGAAAAAGGAAAAAAAATAAGGATCCGCCTGTTTACACTGACGTCGTTCACGTTCAGTCAGATTCTGCACCGTGCAATAATCAGACTAAAATCAAGTTCAGTTGTTCACGACTTTATTAGAGCACGTGGAAGGAAGTAAATCGGTCAGAGTTCCAATATAATAAATCACAATTCATTCACAGAGTATTCTACTCCAATCATAATTACATTTGACCTGTTAAATTCAATGGGAACCCATCAGCAGTCAGAGAGAACATAGAACATGGATTGTACAGCGCAGGAACAGGCCTTCCGGCCCACGATGTTGTTCCAAGCTAATTAATTTAGTGATCATATGCCCAACTAAATTAATCCCTTCTGTCTACACATTGCCTGTATCCCTCTATTTCCCGCTCATTCATGAACCCAAGAGCCTCTAAAATGCAGACAATGTGTTTGTCTCCAGCACCACCCCTGGAAGCACATTCCAGGCACCCACCATTCGCTGTTTAAAAAAATTGCCCCGCTCTTCTCCAATGAACTTATCCCTCTGGCCTTCATTGCATGCCCTCTGGTAATAGAATATTTCAGCCCTGGGGAAAAGATACCGGTTGTCGACTCTACATATGCCTCTTTTAATTTTATAAATCTCCGTCAGATATCCCCTCAGCCTCCGCCGCTCTAAATGAAACAACCCAAGTTTATCCAACGCTCTTTCGAGCACGTCCTCTAATCTGGGTAGCATCCTGGTAAACATCTTCCGCACCCTCTCCAAATACTTCACATCCTTCCTGTGATGGGGCGACCAGAATTGAATGCAGATGCGGCCCAACTTGAATTTTATAAAACCGCAACATGATTTTTCGACTCTTGAACTCAAGTCCTCGATTAATAAATGCAGGAATGCCATACGCCTTCTTTATCACCATATCAATCTGTGCAGCCACTTTCGAGCAGCTATGAACTTGCACACCAAGATTCCGCGAAACATCAGCACTCGTCAGGGTCTTGCCTTTAGCAGTGTATTGTCCCTTTACATTTGACTTCTAAAAATGCAACACCTCATACTTGGTCGGTTTAAACTTCATCTGCCATTTCTCCGCCCATATCCGCAACTGGTGTACATTTTGTTGTTTCACTTGGCAATCATCTGGGCTATCCACAACACCACCAGTCTTTGTATCGTCTGCAATCTTACTAACCAACCCATTCACATTTGCATCCAGCTCATTTATATATCCCACAAGCACAGGGGTCCCAGTGCGGCTCCCCGTGGAACAGCTCTAGTCGCAGACCTCCTGTCAGAATAAATACCATCGACCTCTACCCTCTGTCTTCTGTGAGCAAGCGTATTCTGTATCCAAAGAGCAAATTAATCGTCGGTCCCATTCATCTTAATCTTCTGGATGAACCTCCCATGAGGGACCTTGTCAGACGCTTTACTAAAATTCAGGTAGACAAAATCCATAGCTCTACTTTCACGAATCACCTTCGTCACTTTCACGAAAAACTCAATGAAGTTGGTAAGACAAGACTTGCCCGCACAAAGCCATGCTGTTTGTCACAAATTAGCCATAGTTTTCTAAATGATCATAATTTTTACCCGATCAATCCTCTCTCATAACTTCCCTACAACTGAGGTGAGATTCACAACTCTAAAGTTTACAGGACTATCCCAATTCCCCATCTTGAATAACGGACAACATGGAACCTCTCCCAATCCACCGTCCTGTATTCCTCTGTGCCCATTTCCTCCGTGATACTCTATTCGCTTATCCTCTTCTGCACACTTCCCGTACCCTGCACTTGCCACTTTACCACCTCTCTCACCACCATCCAAGCAGCTGACGAGGCAGACGTTCACGTGCACCTGCTACAAACTCCAATATTACACTCTCTGCTCTCAACGTGGCTTCCACCACCTCTGGGAGTCCAACCGGAGCTGCGCCCAGTCGTCAATGACCACCTTGAGAATCCTGTTACACATCATTTGAACCCAACTCCCCTTGATGATAGCAACGTTTTGCACTGGTCCGCCGAGACCAAACGCAAACGAGAAAATCAGCTCCTGATGCGGCACTTGGTTGGCCTGCCATCCAACCATATGACCACTGACATTTTAAACCAGTGAACAAGCACCCCCTGTGTTCCTTTCATACTGCTACCTGTCGACTCAGGTTCTCTCGCCCTTTGTTAACCTTTCCCAATTCCTCCGTTACCGAAATCCGTAACACCCCCCTCCTCCAACTGGTACCAACTGTCCATCAAACGCACAACTGTCAACCTGAGTTTATTATTCTTTGGCCTACCCTTCATATGACCTCCCACCTCGTTGCACCTCTCTAACCCTTATCTGCTTCCATGAAGGCTCTCCAGCCCCTGTTTCTCTCCCTCACTCCAATCCACCTGTCTAAACCTTTTGTTCTCTTAGTCAGAATCTCACAGAGTTTTACAGCACGTAAACAGGACCCTCGGCTCAACTAGTCTACGTCGAACAATCTGCCCACCTTTGCTACCTTTGATCCATATTCTTGTAGACGTTTTCCACCCTGTGTCATTTGTACGCTGTAATTGTCAGCGCCTCCGCCAGTTCTTCTAGCAGCACTTCCCAGACCCCCACCACAATGGGGAAAAAGTTGTTCCTCACGTCTGCGTTACTCTACTTTTCTCATCTTAAACCACCGAACTTTTGTGTTGGACTTCTCTGCTCGGTCGAGGTATTGAGTCTAAACGTTGGCAAGTTATGTTTCGGCTGTATAAAACTTCTGTTCGGCTGCATGTGAAACGTCATGTGCAGTTCTGGCCACCACTCTACAAGAAAGATGTGGAGGCATTGGAGTCGAAATGTTTTCTTTCCCCAGGGTGGAAATGTCAAATACTGGCGGAATTAGCTTTAAGATGATGCGAAAAGTTTTTTTTTTGCGAGGCAGATATGTTTTACACGGGGAGTGGTAGGTACCTGGAACGCGTGCCCAGAGGAGGGGGTGAAAGCAGATATTGAATAAACGTGTGTCGGAGTAATGAGACAGGCACATGAACGGGCAGGGTATGACGGGGGAAGACCAAGTGCAGCCCGATGGGATAGTTTAATGTTGTAGTTGTGGTCGGGAAATTCTTCGCAGGCAGTGTTCGTCCCTGTGTCCGGTCAACAACATTCCCTGCACAACAGACGGACCGAATAGTCTGCTAATGAGTTGCGAATGCTACTTGCAGTGGTCATCGAAAGGACGTAGCAAAGCGTTCACAGCATACTTCAACAAGCCGGCGGATGTGACAAAGCTGACAAGTCCAACCATTCACTCTTGCGGATGTGAACTTCTCGTGTAAAATGATGCCGAGCTGTGCAGACTCGCTCAGCCATTGTCACACTTGGGGTCAGTTCTTCCACGAGCCTGATGCGGCAGTGTGGTCGCAACAACAGTCGTGTTTCAATCTGCAGATCGATCTGATCTCCTTTGACAATGTCGGCAGGGTTTATCGGTACATCCCTTCGCCCTTGTGTTTGTCCCCCTGTCAGCCTTTCTCTTCCAATAAATCATTTATTTTATTCTTTTTTTCATATGTACCTGAGACTGTTGAAAATGAAACATTTTTTTTGTTGTTTCGTAGAGTATTTCCATATGTATTTACATTTTCCGAACACGCATGGTCCCGGGAACTGAGTTTTAGGTCATGCTCAGTTTTAGGTCATGCTGACGTGAGCCTGCAGCAGATCAGAGAACAATGGGGCACAGTGCGGTACACATACAGTGAATGAAGCATTAACATACTGGCAGAATTGACGAGTCGGTGAATTTACTTCATGATCCACAACTCCGCCAATTTATGTTCTCTGCAAACCTTTTTACCACCCCCTTCGTTCACATCCAGGTCATTAAAAAAAATCTATATGCATCTTGCAATGGCTATATGCATGTTCCAATGGTTATATGCATCTTCCAATGGCATTTACAAAAAAAAAGACGAAAAATTAGGAACAAAGGGATTCGTTACCAGTGACAGGCTCACAAAGCAAATAAAAATAACACGGTAAGGATACCGACAGAATAAATGTTCCGAGAAGTGTCAAAGTGGATGGGACGTATCCTCAGATCGAACTGGGTGCTGGGACCTTCACTGACCTCGGTCACGATGATGCAAATAACTCAGCTATGGTCGCCTGGTTTGATGTCGGCTAATTACCATCACCCCATTGTCTCAGGTGTTGCTGAAGCACAGAAGAACGACTCATGGTCGTTTTACTATGCAACCCATGTCTTTTGAACAGCCAGCGAGCTGCAATGGACCAGAGACAGCCAACAGTGCTGTGGATAGTACTGCTCAGAACACTGTCCTTTATAATTTAAACATTGTGTTTGCAATTTACACTGAGAACTGAACACTGGTTCTTGTTTGATTTAATGTCAGTTACATTCACATAATTCGATAGCTACTGAATTCCTCTCAAAGGGACACTGAATATGAAGGGATATCGGACATTTACTGTTCAGAATGAAGCACGTGGTCAGCCTATAACAGTGAAAATGAGCAGCGGGTCATCGCGAATACAAAGGGTGAAGGGACTGCCGGGTTTGATTAAAGAAGGAACAGGAGAGACAAAGAATGACCACGAAGTATCACTGGCAGATAGAATTCTGGAAAATGTCAAAGCAATTACAGGAATATTCAGAGGAGGATAGTCTCCAGGAGAAAATGCAGGATCTAGGTGGAACGACAGGGACAAACGTGAAGCCAGAGGACGTGGCAAGATCTTCATTTGATACATTTATCTGTATTCTCGAAGGGGAAAAGGTGAAACGACCATGGCTCCTTCAACGCGCTATCCACCGGTGTCGCCGCTTTCAGCCTGCTAGGTGCGTGCATCTGAGCTCCCGCTATGCATCAACACTACACAGATTATTGCCATTCACTGTGCACGTCTTACTGTTATGTGACTTCCAAATATGCATTTCCTCGCACTCGTCTGCATTAAATTCCAGTTGCCACCGCTCCGCCCACATTGTCAGACATTCTGTGTCCCGCTGCATCATCAGAGTAATTACTTCGCAAACTGTGACTCCACTAATTTTCATTTATTCTGCATGTTAACTCATCCTTTCACCCGCATTTTCACTCACGTCATCCATACGTCTTAAAGTAATCGATGTCACCAGAACTATCTCCGTACCGTTACACTCCCTGAATGCCCAGATATCTCTCCATCTGTGCTGAGAATGTACAGTCTGAGAACGTCTCTCTTTCCCTCTCTCTCTATTTCTTACACACACAGACACACAGACAGACAGACAGACAGACAGACACGCACACACACACACACACACACACACACACACACACACAGACACACACACACATACATACATGCATACACAGTTGGACAGACACACACCACACACACACGGTGCTTGGCCTTGGCTGAAACTAGCAGAACTTAACCGAAGAATTCCTCTTGCCCTCCGATAATCCCGCTGACCTTTCCCACAATAACAGTCCCACACGATCTGAGTAGTCTCTTAAAAGCGATTCTGCACGAAAATATCTGAAAATTACAAAGGGTTGAATTTCGGATGCTTTGTTTTTCATTCTCTGTCCTTTAACCAGAGGAGAACATTGGTCCGGGACAGAAACAGGAGCACTCGAGCGTTTTCTAGGTGCTCCCATGGGTGTGAGGAGGGGGTAGGATTGATATCAGGTTAGGAAGCATTGGGAAGGGGCCTGGTAGGCTCAGCCACATTTTTTGTAATGCAAAGAGACTCGTGGACGTGAGATGATCTTTAACCATCAGTATTCTCATGGAATTACGGCGTGATTGCAATCTCAGAAATGTGGCTGTGAAGGGTTGGACTGTCAGATTAATTATCCTGGGTATAGAAGTTTCAGTACTCACATGGGAAGGTTCAAAACACACAAGTATTGAGTTTAAGGGGCACTTGGGCAGACGTTTTAATTGGCAAGCTGCAGGAAGGTGCACTCCTGATTCAGGAAAAAAGTATGAGACTATGTGGAGAAAACAGTTTGGGATGGGTGCTGTCGGCTGCTGGGCCAGTTCCTATTCTGTGTAACTCCGTGGCTCTGTGATTCTGCACCTCTGCTTTTACCACACTTTCAAGATGAGAGTTCCAACAAATTTCTATTCTTTGAGGGGGAAAATCTCATATTATCTCTGCCTTGAGTGGACAACTTCTTACAGTACCTGGTACTCAAGATGAGGTCTTCTGTGAATCAGGCGTCAGGATACTCAGCTCCCTCTGTCTCTCAGAGCTTGCAGCCTTTCACCATTTCGATAATATAATAATTGTTCTTCCGCCAATATAGACAAATTCGTTTCCTTGATAATCCTCCATTTTCCTCATCAGTTTCCACTCAAACTATGAATATAATGTTGTACCTCCTGATCATATTCACAGCTTACCCATCTGTGTGCAGTCAACATATTTCTCACACCTACACTGGCATGCAAAAGTTTCGGCACGACTGTTCAAAATTACTGTTTCTGTGAATAGTTAAGCGAGTAAAAGATGACCTGATATCCAAAAGGCAGAAAGTTAAAGATGACACATATTTTTAATATTTTTAATAAGATTACTTTTTTATTTCCATCTTTTACAGTTTCAAAATAACACAAAAGGAAAAGGGCTCGAAGCAAAAGTTTGGGCACCCTGCATGGTCAGTACTCAGTAGCACATCCTTTGTCAAGGATCAAAGCTTGTAAAAGCTTTCTGTTGCCAGCTAAGAGTCTTTCAATTCTTATTTGGGAGATTTTTGCCCATTATTCCTTGCAAAAGGCTTCTAGTTCTGAGAGATTCTTGGGTCGTCTTGCATGCACTGTTTTTTTGAGGTCTATCTGCATATTTTCGATAATGTTTGGGTCAGGGGACAGAGAGGGCCTTGGCAAAATCTTCGTCTTGTGCCTCTTGAGGTAATCCAGTGTGGATTTTGAGGTGTGTTTCGGATCTTTATCCTCTTGTAGAAGCCCTCCTCTTTTCATCTTCGGCTTTTTTACAGACTGTGTGATGCTTGCTTCCAGAATTTGCTGGTATTTAACTTTATTCACTCTTCCCTCTGCAAGTGAAATGGTTCCCGTGCGACTGGCTGCAACACAAGCCCAAATAATGATTGATCCACCTACGTGCTTAAGAGTTGGAGGAGTGTTCTTTTCATGAAATTCTGAACCCTTTTTTCTCCAAACCTTCCTGCGTCCTCACCACAAAATTCAGCGTCAGAAGTTTTCACAGGAACATCTAAACAAGCCTTATGTATTTTGTTATAAAGTCCTGTGGACTGATGAAGTTAAAATAGAACTTCTTGGCCACAATGAGCAAAGGTATGTTTGGAGAAAAAAGGATGCAGAATTTCATTAAAAGAACACCTCTCCAACTGTTAATCGCGGGGGTGGATCAATCATGCTTTGGAATTGTCTTGCAGCCAGTGGCACGGGGAAAAATTCACTGGTAGAGGGAATAATGAATTCAATTAAATACCAGCAAATTCTGGAAGCAAACATCACACCATCTGTAAAAAAACCGAAGGTGAAAAGAGGATCGCTTCTACAACAGGATAACTACCTTAAACACACCTCAAAATCCACAAGGACTACCTCAGGAGGCACAAGCTGAAGATTTTGCCAAGACCCTCACAGTCCCCTGACCCAAACATCATCGAACATCTGCGGATAGACCTCAAAAAGGCAGTGTATGCAAGACAGCCGAGGAATGTCACAGAACGAGAAGCCTTTGCAAGGAAGAATGGGAAAAATCTCCCAAATAAGAATTGAAAGACTCTTAGCTGGCAACATAAAGCGTTTACAAGCTGTGATACCTGCCCAAGAAGGTCTTACTAAGTACTGACCATGCAGGGTGCCCAAACGTTTGCTTCGGGCCCTTTTCCTTGTTTATTATTTTGAAACTGTAAAAGATAGAAATAAAAAAAGTATCTTGCTTAAAATATTAAAGAAATGTATCATCTTTAATTTTATGCCTTTTGGAAATCAGGTCATCTTTTACTCACCTAGCTGTTCACAGTGACAGAAATTTTGACCAGGGGTGACCAAACATATGCATACCACTGTACTCTTGGTGCATTGATCCAGGTCATTTCTTTTCAATGTGACGAATTCAGGCCCAGTACTGATCCCCACATTTTTTTATTGGTATTGTAATTCCTTTATTATTGTCAGAGAGCTGTGAACGGAGCCTCGTCAACCACGGTAAAAGCGCCCCCCACTGCCTTCGTTTACACTTCCGCCTGCCCCGGGTAAGCAGACAACATAATCAAGGACTGCTCGCATGGTGGGCATTCTCTCTCCTCCAGCTCCCATGACGTGAGATTCGTCTCAGGCAAAAGTGTGATTCCATTTCCTTAGTGAGTCTGGCAGAGCAAATGCAGATAGAATTTAATGGGGTACTTTGAGAGGACAGGTAAGGGCAGGACAAACACAGTGATTGGTGGGGCCTGAGGGATTATTGAGCAACAGGCAGTTGAAATCGGTTTCTTCTTAACACATGTGCCGAGACACAGTGAAAACGTTAATTTTACAAACCACTCAGACAGGATATTTCAAAACATACCTGCATCAAAGTAGTACAAAATGGAAATAAAATTAGAATTCTGAATATAGTGTCACAGCTGAGGGGAAGGTGTGGTGCAGGTGGTCAGTAAGGTGTCGGTTGAGCTGAAAATTTCATTTTTAGCCAATGACAGGTCTGTTCAAGGGTCTTATTATAGTTGGATAGAAGCTGTCGTTGAGCCTGGTGGTGCGTGTTTTCAAGCTATTGTATATTTTCTCCGATGGAAGGGGTTGAAGAGGACCTTTCCGCACGTCCAAACGTCCCTGAAGTGACAGCACAGGTAGGTTAGTTCGAGAGGAAAACAGACTTCATTGGCCGCTGCAGACAGTACTAGAGCAGGGAGAATGTGGTATAACGTTATAAAATATTTTTAAGGTCCCAGGAAGAGAACGCGCTTGATCTCTGGTCGCCATGTTGCACCAATTAAGAAAATGCACAGTCGGGTTTGCAAATCAGTTTGCTCAGGCTATTGCATGGAATGGAGCATTTGGGTGTAAAGATAGGTTGGATTTGTTCTGCAGGAAAATTTCTTCCAGCTAATAGCAAAGGGTAGGAGGTTTATAGGGGATGCAATATGATCAGTTTCACCAGAAACGTGTTTGAAATGTGTAATTCACTGCCTGAAGAGGTGAGGAGGCCAAGTGCTCTGAGAACGTTGACGACGTATGTGGAGGCCTGTGACCAGTGGTGTGCTGCATGAATCGGTGTTGGGTCCGTTGTTGTTCATCATCTATATTAATAATTTAAATGATAATGTGGTAAACTGCATCAGCAAATTTGCTGATGACACCAAGGTTGGGGGCATAGCGGACAGCGAGGAAGACTATCAGCGCTTATCTCGTGATCTTGCCCAGCTCGGAAATGGGCCGAAAAGTAACAGATGGAATTCAATGCAGACAAGTGTGAGTTGTTGTACTTTGGGAGGACATGGCAGTGCAGGATTTACACAGTGAACGGTGGTGCTCAGAAGTATAGGTGGAACCGAGGGACCTGCGAATACAGGTCCATAGTTCTTTGAAAGTGGTGTCACGGACAGATAGGGTGGTAAAGAGCTCTTTCGTCACTTCGTCGTTCATAAGTCAGGGCGTTCTCAGGAGTTGGGATGTTATGTTGAAGTTGTACAAGACGTTGGTGAGGCCTAATTTAGAGTATTGTGTGCAGTTCTGGTCAGCAAACTACAGGAAATATATCAATCAACTTGAAAGAGGGAAGGGAAAACTCACGAAGATTTTGCCAGGACTTGAGGACCTGAATTACAGGGTAAGTCTGAATATATTAGCAGTTTATTTCCTGGAGACCTCGAGAATAAGGGAAGATCTGATCGAAGTGTACAAAATTGTAAGCGATATAGACAGAGTGAATGCATGCAGGCCATGTCTTCGCAGCTTGGGTGAGACTACAACTGGAGACATCAGTTTCGAGTGAAAGGTGAAATTATGAGAATCTGGGGTGGGGGATTTATGCACAGAGGGTGGTGCGAGTGTGGATCGAACTGCCAGCGAAAGTGGCAGATGCGGTTCAATCGTAACAATACAGAAACTTAGATAGACACATGGATGGGAGGGGCTTAAAGTGATATGGTCCGGGTGCAGGTAGATGGGACTTGCCAGAACATCAGGTCATCAGAAACTAGTTCAGCAGAAGGGCCTGTTCCTATGTTGTAGTAATCTGTCACTCTAACAGTATCGAGAGGAGCACTGGAACTCCCAGTACAACGAAGGCTACGGACAAGGTGTGGGTGAGTGTAATTTCTGTGCACCGGTGGTCCGCGTAGATCCGGTGGATTGAAGCGTCGTTCATATTCAGTGACTAAGATCATCACTCACATTATGTGTTGAATAACATCTGCACGGTACCTTTAAGAGGGGAATTTCTGGAGGGCTCACTGGAACCAGAGGGACGTTGACTTGTTGATTGAAACCAGTCCCATCCCCGAGGGTCCCGTTGGAATGAACGAGGCCGTGGGCGGCGGACTCTGGGCCTGCAGCTGATCGGTACATTCACTGAGTGCGGGTTAACCAGTGCTGGCAGATAGAGGGCGAGTAGGCTCCGCAGCTTCACTCACTCGGGAGGTTTGGGTTGCTGTGTTGGACGGACTGCGGCCTCTGGATTTGGTCTTTGCTGCGATATGTTCAGCACAGCCGCCCTCTCTCCTTCTCCCCACGGATAAATGCTGGCTGTCTCCTCAGTTCCGCAAAGCCTGCGGGTTTGCGGTAATTTCAGCTGCGAGTGTATGCTGAGAGGTTGCTGCTTTGACGAGGCGAGTGCGGATGTGCCATCGTGTTTCAATTCACTGGACGATCTGCCAGGTTTGGAGATTCCCGGCCCGCAGTTTTCCGGGGTTGGCAGGCTGACTATAATTCAGCGGCACTGGCTTTTTCCCTGGCGAGTGTCCGTTCCCTTCCCGGTGGGTTTCTAACCTCCTCACCGGGAAAACATTGAGGTGCTGGAGACCGCCCTATCGGGACACCGTGACCTTATTAACCGCCTGTTCCATTTAGGGACGTAACTTGGAATTTGTCCCGTTCTGTGTCGGGGCTTTCCCGTTGTTTCTTTCCATCCTATGGTGTGAAGCGTGGATGCATGGCGGACTGTGACACAGTGTCCGGTTGTGGCCATTCACTTTGCCCCGAATGCGCTCCAAATATGTCGTCAGGGCATTTCTATATGAAACAGTGGTGGAGGAAGCAGGTGAGGTGTTTCCAGGAATCAGAGCTAGGAACAGGGTGTGTGTCACTCCGATACCGGGACCACACTTCTCCGCGCAGCAACTCACCGTCTGCCATTGCCCCTCCCGCTGTGTGGCCCGAGGACGGGCGGCTCCTGATCGCTATTTCTAGGGATCTGGCTCTTCGTCCTGTTAACCTGAGCACGGTGCATGTGAAGGATGGGTCCGGAGCCGAGCGCTGTTCCACCGCCGTCTCCGCAGACACTTGTGGTCTTCCAGTTTGCTCTCACCGAGTGTGGCGACACTCAGCGGGGAAGTCTGCTGTCTCCTGTAGCTTGATGGAGAGAAGGTGGTGTATGAAACCGATGTGTTGGGGAAGTTGGAGACCATGGATGGAACTTTGGGATCGGTGAGCCGGGACGGTCCTTTCAGGTGAGTGTGGGAACACCTATATCCGAGAGATGAGGTGAGGAGTGGGATTGTGCAGCCGTGTCGGTTCGCCTGAAGGCTCCATGTGCAGTGCAGTTACAATGGAAGCCAGGAGTGCGAGCTCCAGGTGACGCCCCATGTTTACACCATTGCTACGCCACTACCTGCCACTGAGGCCGGCCTCCTGCTTTTCGAGCTGAGAATAGCGAGAGGCATTGAGTGCTCGCTGGTGCCTGGTGTCCAACTGCAGGCTCCCTGCCAATAGTTGCCGTCTTCCATATTTCTTTCTGCAGATGGCAGCCACCGGAGCTGGTATGTGGCCGGTGACTACCCGAAACTGAGTGTCCTGCGGGACCCCGTGTTCGTGGATATTCATGTCCTAAACCGCAAAGACCCGTACCTCGTTCTGGTTCTCAATGAGTGCTCGGCGACCACCTAGCCCGAGCCGTATTCGGGGCTGCACTGGGACCTCCTGGTGCACGGGTGATTGGCAGGAACCGTGGGTATTGTGCGGGAAGGGGGCCGCCGTGACGCTCCACTAGGTGCCTTTCCCCATTGACCCGCCCTCTTTCTGTGTTCCAGGTGCCCGTTTGCTGGAGACAACTACACAACTCATCTGGTCCGGGTGGGCTCCACTTCCCATCTGCGCTTGCGAACGCACCAGGAGGGGGTTGCGGTCAGCACATCCTTTTTCTGGGACCGGATGTCGGCAAGGCTTCTGAGCGGGGAGGTGAGTTTCCTGCGGTATGTCTCCGGCGCTCACTGCTCTGTTTCCCGCGTGTTGGTGAAGGGGACGACCCTTGTTCCCCAGGGAGCGGAGAAGCATTGATCTCCATCCTGGATCCGATACACTGACCATCGCCCTCTCTCCCTTCTCAGGTTTACTTCCACTGCAGGGCTGAAGTTTGCTCTCCCTCCGCCCGAGAGAACTGAACGGCTCACTGCAGCCTCAGGAAGTAACCGGTCTTGAAGTTTCAGCAGGTGGCAGAGGCTGAATCGGTCACGTTTATTGCTCGTCCCGATTTGCAGTCGAACGTGATGAACTGCTCCACGTCGCTTAGTGTCTGTGTTTCGTGCGCTATTGAGGGATAGTGAAGATTTCAAACCAAGTGACGGAGGAACAGCGATATTTCCAAGATGGGATAATGACCAAGTGAGTCACAAGTCCTGGTCTTCAGTAGTAGAGGTTTTGAGGTGCTGTTGAGAGCACCACGGGCAAGTATTTACTGTTGCTGATACTGCGGACAGCGAGGTGTTGTCGGTGGGAGAGTGTTTGCAGCGCGGAAGCGACTGCCAGTGACGCCGAGAGCCTTGCCTTAGATGCGGATCTGTTAGCTGCTGTTATCAGCCGGGAAAGCTGAGCCCTCACATGGCCTGGTCGAAGCTGGAAGGACTTTACTATCATGAGAGGCGTTCTAGCAGGATTCTCCCAACCTCCAGCCGGTTTGTGGCGGTGGTTCGTTCAGTGGTGGCACCACCTCCCTCTCACGCCCACCCCCTCAGATATTCTTGGTGGGAGAACTGTGTGATGGCATGTTGTCTGGTGGGAACTGCTCCCAGGTGGGAATTGCTCGTCGACAATCTGTGCTGCAGTCGCGCTGAAGACTCCCGCCAGAACGACCGTGGTCCAACCAACCATTACAAAAAGCGCGACGAACAGCGGTCTGAGATATTGCTGACGGCTGCTGGGCCCATTACTCTGCTGGAAAACAAGGAGCGTTTGTCTGCTGGACTCCACCAGAGCGAGGAAAGTGAAGCAGGTCCCTGCAACTGGCGTGTTCTCTGAACCGCTCTAGCCCCTTGGCGTCTTCCCTGCTTTCTGTAAGAAAAATCCAACCTGTTCCCTTCCGCCAACACTCATGTACCTGGCAGAACTTGCTGTTCCACTCTTCCGATTCCTCCTGTTTCCGACGAACTGGAAGGATGGCCATGGGGACTCGCAGCGACGCCTGTAATTCCATTGGCTGCATGGAACAGTCCCTGTTACAAACCTACCATGGCGCCCTCCCCAACTCTTTTTCCTTGATCCATTGACCAATCCATTGGTGTTGCTTCTTGCACTCTTGCGTCCCTTTCGAATTCCATGACATTTTCCGATTTCCACTCTGCCCTCAAATTCACCTGGACTATCTCTGACGTTTCTCTTCCTTATGGTTTTTGTCGCCATCTCGGAAAAAAATTCACTCAGATCTCCTGAAACGACGGCCTCTCACAACAGCGATTACACTTCCCATCCGTCCCCTCCGGATGCTAAACCACTGTTTTCTCCTTCAATTCTGCTCTCAACGTAATGTGTTCCATTCTATGTCCTCTGGAATGCCCTACTTCACGGAACGTGGCTTCACCTCATGCTTGTCAACGGAGTCATCACTTTTCCCCCAGGTGATCTCAATCCCCTCCCGAGAATAGCGTTGCCCGAGTCCGGTATGACTCCTCATCTGGAATTTGAAGCTTCGCCATTTCTGCCAATGGAATACGATACCATGTATAGCCGCAGCTTTCAACCCTTCCGCCATGCCTTTTGGTTTTCCCGCAAGGAGCATTCTGCGTATCGCTCCATTCCCTGAAACCGCAGGAGGTGGAAGCTTGTGCTTGTACTTCCTCCCTCTCCTCCCTCCTGGGACTACCCTTCACTTCTACACTGGCCTTCGTAACTCTGTGTTTCGTCCTGATACGGAGCCTTGACCTGCTGAGTTCTTCCAGTCGCTTATTTTTCATTGCTTGGACCATGTCTTGTCTCCACAGGTGCTTCTGCTAATTCTCTATTCTGTATCCTTCCCGGAGTGGCGGCCGGGAGAGCGCTGCTCTCTGCGGCCCTGTTGGTCGGCATTGTGGCTTTGTTGAAACTGGAGGCGAATGTCAGGGCGGGCTCAGATGACAGATCCCCGGTGTGTGTTGGAGAATAAACTGCTGTTATCCCTGAGGCCAGCATTTCAATGGCTCTTTATTCACGTCCAGTTCGCTCAAATTTCTGGCGGTTAATTGAGTTACTCAGGATTTGGAATACTTGGCAGCGTCTGCCACCTGACGCCATCAACACGCTGGCTCAGTCCGCCTCAAATTCCAGCTGGCGTTCCCCTCCTGTGTTTTAGGGCTCCAGGACTCTGATTTGTCTCTCATCCCTGAATTTGAACAGTTTGTCGGAGATTTAACAAGGCCCTCGTCATTATGTTGAACTATTTGTTCGCGAATCGCTAAACTCGTTAACCCTCTGAGCTGAGTTGTCGGATCGTTGTCCAGATAGTCTGAAGGTGATTCGGTTCGACCGACTGGACTGCAGTTTCTATCGCCGCCGAGCGCAGGGATCCCGATATGCACACAACCTGCTCTTTATCGTCGTCCCACACTGTTGTGGGCAATTGTTCGGCCCCATGATTCGAATCACAGGCTCTGCTCGGCAGCGTCTTCTGCAACACGATTAGTAATGCTGAACGATGGCGAAATGCTGGGAACAATGAGTCGGCCGCGCAGCACATGTAGAAATAGAAAATGGGTGAATATTTCAGTTGGAGGACCCCGAAGGTCTTTGAACTGTTTTCTCCAGCATTTCGCACTTTCAGATTTCCAGCTGTTACAACTTTCATTCTCCGGTGTGCATAGCTGGGAGGTTGAAGTGATTTCTTTCCCCTTTGAGGTTTTGAGGGAACTTGAGTCCTTCTTTAAATCATGGATCTCCAGAAATAGAATCTGAACTCCTCCTTTGGGAAGGACAAGGAACAGCGGCACAAGGGAACCGAAAGATAACATTTTTTAAAGCAGAAGACGAGTCCATAACGGGTATGCTGGAAGTGGGGCCAATGTAGTCAGTCAGTCAATTGCAAGAGCTGGATAGTTAATACAAGAGCATGCTTGTGGGGAACCCCATATTTTTAGTTCTTTGAGCTGGCGTGGTCGCTGCGGGCGGAAAAGCTTCCATCCATTTGGGAACAGTTGTGTCATGGTGACTGAATTCCCTTGTGGCACGGGCAATGCTGCAGCTGGCAAAGATCGTAGTCTCCGAGAGCCGCCCTGCGGCAGTGCAGCTCACAAGCGCCTTCTCAGGGGCAATTAGGAATGGGCAAACTAAAGCTAGCTCAGCCTACGCAACCCACGTCCTGGAATAGATTTTAAGAAAGCGCCCCAGTGTGCTGCAGTTAGATGTGAAGAAACTCAGCACTGTGGACGGGGTCAGTTCTGAACGAAGGTGGAGCCGTTCAGATGAAACAAGATCACGAACGGTTTCGACAGCTTTAATACGTTCTTTTCATTTGGGAACGGTTCGAGGGCCAGCGGCAATGTTTGATGCACGTTCAAGGAGGCGAATGGGCGATCCGAGTTCGCACAAGGACTGGGGTTGGTTTGAAGTTCTCTGCCTGAAAGGACGATGGAAATAGAGTTGATCAGCATTTCAATTGATGTGCTGAGTTGTGTCCACAAGACTCTGCAGGTTTTTTTGTGTCGCGAGCAGATGAGTTGCCGTAGTAAGTGGTGATGCATCCGGACAGGATGCTTTCTATGGTGCATTAATATAAAATGGTGAGGGTCGAAGGGGACCTAGCAAATTCATTTAGCCTCCTAAGGAAGTAGAGGCGCTGTTGTTCTTTCCTGGCCATGAGATCTACGTGGCTGGCCCAGGACAGGACAGTCCATTGGTGAGGTTCAATGCGAGGTCATTGAAGATCTCAGCCCTCTGGTCCTCAGCACCATTGATGTAAAGAGCGGTGTGGACACGACTTCCCTCGCTGAAATCAATGAACAGATATTTTGTTTTGTTGACCTTGAGGGAAAGGTTGTTGTCATGACACCATACCACGAGGTTCTCTATCTCCTTCCTGTACTCCGATTAATCGTAAATGGAGATTCGGCCCACTCCAGTGGCATCATAGGCAGACTTGTAGATGGAGTTAGATCAGAATATCGCCACGCAGTCGCACGAGCATGGGGCGTAGAGTAGCCTTGTGGTGCAGCGGCGTTGAGGACAATCGTGGCGGAGGTATTTCTCTGTATCCTTACTGATTGCGATTTGTCGGTCAGGAAGTCAAGGATCAATTTTGCAAAGGAACTTGTTGAGTCGCAGTTCCAGGCGTTTGGAGATGACTTACCTTGGAAATGCAGTATTGAACGCGGAGCTGCAGTCAATAAATAGTCGCCTGGTGCAGGTGTATTATTATTCAGATGCTCGAGAGATAAGTGTAGGACCAGGGAGATGGTGTCGGCCGTCGTCCTGTTCCTGCATGAGGCGATTTACAATGGGTCCAGTTTGCATCGGCGGCTGGAGTCGATGTGTGTCACGATCAACCTCTCGAAGTAAAAGGTGGGATTGCATTGGCCGGGAATCGAACCCGGGCCTCCCGCGTGGCAGGCGAGAATTCTACCACTGAACCACCAATGCAACTGATATGTGACATCCCCGTCGTCTCCATGAACAGCACTACAGTCATCAAACTATTTTTGGCGTTCTTCAGTAATGCGAAACGTTGTCAGGGATAACCTCCCATCGGCAAATCATTGCTGACTTTTCCTGAACGCGTCTCGACGACCTTAATGTAGATTATTCTTGCAGCTCGGATGTTTTCAATCACTTCCTTATCTGTAACCTGAGAGTTAGAGGCCTGTAATTGCCTGGCCTCCCCTTCTGCTCTTCTTTAATAAAGCTCTGATATCTCCTGAACTCCAGATATCTGGCACCTATGCAGTGGTCAGCGAAGATTTTAAAATAAACTTTCTGTTGTGGCACCAGCAAATTCGTCGCCTGCCTCTCACAGTGCCCTGGGATACATCTCAGTGGGTCCTGGGTCTCACGGCTATACCTGGAGGAACACCCAATACATTCTCATTTCCTCGAATCAATGCATAGATTTCCACTTTAGTCCTTGACGGGCTCTACTCTTCCCAGTCCAGATGAAGGATCTCGACCCGAAATGTCGACTGACCGTTTCCCTCCATGATCTGCAGTGTTCCGCCAGCTCTTTGCAGGTGTGCCCCTTCTCTTTTCCTGAATGACATATTGCTGGAATTGGTAATTGGTTTATTATTGTCACATGTGCCGAGGTACAGTGAAAACCTGTCTTACATCCCGTTCACCCATCAGAATTCATCACAACAGTGCATTGAGTTAGTGCAAGCTGGAACAATGACAGAGTGAAGAATAAACTGTGACAATGACAGAGAAAGTGCAGTGCAGTTCGGCAATAAAGTGCAGGGTCATAACGAAGTAGATTGTCGTGGCAAGAGTCCATTTCATCGTATAACGAAATACAAATATAAACTGACACATAGTTTCCTTTAATCTGCAAGGATATTTAGTACCACCTCTTGTACCATGAGTGCCATGCTCTTATATTCTTTGCCTCGGGAACTGTGGGCCAGCAGCCTGTCACCGACATTTCCCTCCCCAATCCAGTTCATTACTTCTTCAAGAATCCGAACGACTTCCGCCAGACAGGACATCCCACCAGCAAATCCATGCTGACATTTCCTGAAAAACCCTTCCTTCTCGAAGTGCAGATTATTGGTGTCCCTCAGTTTTCTTCCCAAAAACTTCCCTGTGACGAAACTTAGTCTGTAATTGCGGGCCAACCCTGGCATGTCACTGCCTGCCCTTCTTCAATGGAGGCAGAACATTTCCTGAACTCCAGTCATCCGGCACCGACCCTGTGGTCAGCGAGGTTTAAACAATACATTTCTCTCATGGCCCCAGCAATCTCATCCCTTGCCTCCCAAAGCAGCGTAAGATACACCTCATCAGGTTTTGGGTATATAATCACATCAGTGCTTGCTGCGACATTCAATTCATTCTATTTGTTTAATGTTAACCCGCTCCGCAATACCCTTGCTCCCTTTCCTGAAATCTGCAAGCGCAATGTTTGTCTCATCACTGAATACACAATAAAAATATTCACTTACGACCTGACACACTACTTGGGACAGAGGCAGAGATTTCCCATTCGGTACTTGATGGGACAAACCCTTGCCTGGTTCATATATTGCCGGAATATACAAATAAACTGACCTGGGATATTCTTTAATGTTGCCTGCCAGGGATATTTCGTGCAAGCACTTTGATATACGGTTTTTACACATACACCCCCCTTCCGCCTGTACAGATGCCATATGCCAGAAATGCCTCATCTGTTTTCCGTTTCCGATACCGGCCATGTGCCTCTTTTTTTAATGAAACTCAGGAAGTTCCTTGATATCCCAGATTCAAGACTTATTTACATTTCAGTCGTACAGCAACATGTTGGTACTGAACTCTTAGTATTTCACTTTTACGATGACTCCCATTTGTCTGATGGAGATTCATTCAAAGTAGCTGTTACCAATTTTATTTCGCACGTCCTGCTAATGGGTCAGGAGCCTTCTTCAGAACACTCCTTCAGAACAGTCCTGAGGAAGTTTCCTGACCCGAATCGTTGACAGTCTGTGTTTCTCCTCGAATTCTGCATGGTTTGCTGAGTTCCCTCCAGCATCTTGTTGAAGATAGGACCATGAGGACCGTGCGGATGCATTCCTGGCAGACGTGCTGGTGCAAGACCAAAGGGTCTAAGTGCTTGGACCATTGGGATCTGTTTTGGGGCAGAGGTGACAGGCAGAATGGAAGCTCGTAACGACTAAACTGCATTTATTTAATATAACAAACCAGACGGAAAGGCAGATAAAATCACGGCATGGATTGGCACACGGGACTGGGATATTATGGTCATAACGGCCACATGGTGGAGGGAGGGGCAGCGCTGGAAGTTCTATGTTCCAGGTGAGAGATGCTCCAGGCAAGACAGACGAGGAGGTAAGAGAAGAATGGAAGTTGATTTTCTGATGACGATTCACATCACTGCTGTGTTAGAGAGGATATTCTTGGGGGATACTCCAGTGAGTCTGTGTGGCTGGATCTGAGTCATAAGAAGGGATGATTACTTTGATGATATTGATCTTCTGGGCCCCCAACAGTTGGTGGGAATTAGCGGAACAAATGTGAAGTGTGATCCCAGATAGTTGTAAGAAATATAGGATTATAATAGTAGCTGATTGAAACTTCACGCATATTCGCTGAGATTGCCACAGTACAAACAACTTGGACGGGGAGAAATTTATGAACGTGCCCAGAAAAGTTTGATCGAACAACATGTCAGGTGTTGGAAACAGTCCATAATCTGCTGTGAAATGAAGCTGGGCAAGTGACTGAAGTGTCACTAGGAGTGAGCTTGGCGACAGTGAACATTGTTCCCTTAGGGTTAAAACGGTTGTGGAAAAAGATCGGACGGGCCTACAAATTGAAATCTTACTTTGCAAAGGTTGATTGTCAGATCATCTGAGCAGGTTAAAGGACATATGGTGAGTGCGCAGCTGCTAAATGTGAGGTCGGGAGCGAAAGAATTCGTGGAAATGAAGAGTGGTGTATCGGAACATGTCCACATTACAACACAGGAGCTACTGGCAGTCTTAAGTAATATTGAGGTAGATAAACCCCTGAGGCCTGATCAAATGTAACCCACGAGATTGTGGAACCTGGGCAACAATTGCAGCGGTCTGGGCAGAAATATTTGCATTCTCTTTGGCCACGGGTGAGGGACAGGATGGTTGAACGATGGGTACTTATTAAAGAGGGGCTGGAAGTACAAGAGAGGGAAAGACAGGCCGGTGAGTCTGACATCAGTGGTGGGGAAGTTATTGGAGGAGATTCTGAGAGACAGGATCGACCAGCATTTGGAAAAGAAGTACTTATGATTGAGAGTCAGCATGGCTTTGTGTGGGTCAACTCATATCTACTAAACTCGGCTGGGCTTTTTGAAGAGGTATCGGAGAATACTGAAGACAGCAGAGAGGTAGACGTCGTCTTCATGGATATAAACCTGACCTTTGACAAGAACCTGTATGGATGACTGGTCTGGAAGGTTCGCTCACATAATGCCAGCGAGAGCTGCCCAATCGGATACAAAATTGACTGGCTGGTAAGAGACTGAGGGTGGTCGTGAGGCACTGTTGAAATTTTGAGTCGCCGATCACGACCGCTCTCCTTGACTCCACCCTCCCACGTTGTCCATGAGATCCCTCCGATGTGCTCCAGACTAAGTTTCTGCTGCATTTCTCTGTAAGGATATTTCCCCTACAGTATCTACAAATATATTGGTGTTAATTAGGGGAATGACCACAGCAGTATCCAACATGCTCTGCCTACACGCTCTGCATTAGCTGGTGGTAACCCAACCACTTGCTGCCCGACATTAGTGAACCACTCGAGAAAGCTCCTGGCAAGGAGGCTCTCGGCGCCGCGGATGATCCTGAGCGAGCTCAACTGCAGTTGCCTCCGTCAACGCGGTCAGTCAGGAGCTGCAGCTGGACAAACCCACATCATGTAAAGTCAGCAGCGACAGTAGGAGGGACCCAGTTCTCCCACATACTGAAGAAAGAGCATGCGACGACCTGACATGTCATCTCAAAACGATCAAGACTATAGAGGTAATTTGAAGTCTTTCCTTACCTTACCTTACCGCAGCTCAGTATCTCGCCGAAACCACTCGAGACAAAGTCTCAGCATTTGCTTTTGACTTCCTAAAGTGCAACAGATCACTCCTCTTTGGATTGAACTCCATCTGCCACTTTATGTGACAACATTTCCCAGTGGGATAGATCACGCGCAATCATTTGTCCACCTTCCTCACTCGTCACACCACTGCAGTTTTCTGTCGTCTGCAAAGGTACGGTTCCGACCACCTGCATTTTCCTACAGATGCGTTATACACATACAACGGACACTACAGTTCTGATCCTTACGGAACACCATTAGTCACAGACTT
Organism: Pristis pectinata; assembly: GCF_009764475.1. Taxonomy (NCBI): domain Eukaryota; kingdom Metazoa; phylum Chordata; class Chondrichthyes; order Rhinopristiformes; family Pristidae; genus Pristis; species Pristis pectinata. The sequence goes on along the minus strand of NC_067422.1, from coordinate 44,691,029 downwards.
CCACTACCCACCCCTCATCAGTTAAAATCCGCTCCGTACTGCCCTCTGTCTTCGATGGACAAACAATATTAAATCTAATCTGGAAAATCACCGTGGACCTCATGTGTCTTCAGCTTTTGTATTAGCCTCACAATGGGGCCTTGACGAATACTTCACTGAAGTCGATATAGATATCATCCACTGTCCTATCCTCATCGATCGTTCACTTCACCCCCTCAACCACACCCTGTCACCTCTGTAATACATGAGCTCCTCGCAGAACTCCAAGTTGTTTGTCTCGAATAAGTCTATAACTTCCCAGCTGTGTGTAGACCCTGTCCCGAAGAACCTTCTTCAATACTTACCCTGCCACTGATGTCAGGCTGGCCGGCTTACAATTACCTGGTTTCCGCCGTTTGCCGTTCTTCAACAAAGGAAAATCCCCGACTATTCCCCTGTATTATGCGACGTCGAAAACGCAGACAAAGATATCTGCCAAGGATTAAGAAACCTCCTCATTTGCCTCTGAATAATCAATATATCCTGGGGATTTATCCACATTAATATTCGATCGCACAGTGTGTTTGTAGCTAGGGAATACAACATGTACACTCCAACCGTATCAGAATATGGGCCATTTCATACCAGAGATCTGCACTGGCGAGATATCTGTCTGCAGCTACGGCCATCCTTAGCAACAGAGAATAAATGTGAAATGACTGTGAGCGTACTGTTCAACGACGCGGACCATTGCAAAAGAGAGTGGTCAGGAGACGCGCCACTGGAAATATCGCAGGTCCTATTTATGTCCGGAGGATTCTCCACAGGAAGAACCACGTTCAAATGAACATTCTGTGTTCTCAAAACTGGTAACGTCAGCGTTGATAGACACGTCCCAGACACTGCCCATTAAAATTGCCCTTATCGTGCTCAAGACAGAGACATTCGTCGCTGAGACCAGCAGATCTCGCCGTTGACATGCGGCTGGAACCATAGTCCGTCGACACGAGTGAATTCGCAATGACGAAACAGAACTACCAGTATTTCAAAACAAATGACCACAGGATGGCGGCCTATGGCGTCATTGCTGGCGGAGAACAGAAAGGTGAAGGAAATAGTTATCTTCACCATATTCAGTGTTTTATTGTGCTGAAGCGAACCCGTGCATATTTCCAACCCCCTTTATTGTAAGGACAATAAGTATTTCCATATATTTCTACTCGCACTGTCGCAGAGTTTTTCCAGTCTCTTAACGTTGCAATTTCATGACAATATGAGAGGCGGCATCCATCATTATGGACCCTCTCCACCTGGGACACGCACTATTCACTTTATTACCATTGGGAAGGAATTACAGGAGCCCGAAGACCCACAGTCAACGATTCAGGAACAACTTCTTTTCCTCCGCTGTCAGATCTCTGAACGGTCCATGGAACCATGAATATTCACTTGCTATTCCAATTTTGTACTGTTTATTTAGTTTGGCAACTGAAAGTAATTTTTATGTGTTGCTCTGTACCGCTGCCTCAAAACAATAAATGTTTCGACATGTGTCAGTGATAATAATCATGATTCTGATTCTGAAAGCACAGCATTCAAATGGACTTGTGTGTCGGTTGATGATTTAGCTCCGTGACCAACCGGATTCTCAGCAGCTCGCGAAGGCTGAACCGTCGATCTGTTTCAATGATTCAAAATTTGGCAGGAGTTGCATGAGTTTGCCCATTTCTGAAATGTCTGAAAGAGAAGGGAAACCAACGTCCCAGGTGTAAATGGAGATGAAAAACTGCTGGGTGTAATGCCCTGAATTCCAACGTTATTTTTTTTTTCTTTAACACATATAAATAATATTCCCAGCAGATATTCCATCCCTTTCATCTTCTCCTGTCTGAACCTACACTGAGTCACTGCATAAATGCAAGTGTTTGTGCAGCAGCTCAAAAGAAGGAGCATGTAGCTGGTTTCATCCGCGATAAACATCGGGTCGCTGAAACTGGTTGCATTATAGCGCTTTGTAATTTGCACCCAGAGAAAAACTACAAAATACGTCATCCAAAGCAGTATGAAATTGCTGGATATCGCAAAGAGTAAGATGATGGACTTTCTTCTGTTTTCCATCTCGGCGTCATTGTGGTGAGCATGAGTTTTGCTGCCTTTTAGACTCATGCGCGTTCTACTGGCCGCTAAAATGTGTCCCACGGTCAGAGCATTGAGCAGAGATATGCAGAACATTGGGAAGAGAGGGGTAAAATATTTGTGAATCCATCTGAATGCTATCCATGCGGGTTCAATGTACCATAGAACCATAGAACCATACAGCACAAAACAGACCCTTCGGCCCACGTTGTGCCATCCATCAAACCACCCTCACACTACCTAACCCCATCCTCCCTCATATCCCCTCATCCCACACTTCTCCATATGCCTATCCAACAAGCTCTTGAACCTGTCCAATGTACCTTCCATGCACCAACCACTCTCTGGGCGAAGACCTCCCCTTGACATCTCCTCTGAACCTCCCACCCGTAACCTTAAAGCCATGCCCTCTCGTCTTGAGCATTGGTGCCCTGGAAAGGAGGCGATGACTGTCTACTCTATCTATTCCTCTCAATATTTTATATTGTAGGCAGCCAACTTTGCAGAGCAGCCCCATTTTACCTTGTTTTCAATAAATAAGGGTTCAAGTACAAAGTACAACGGGATGTTTTTACAAAAGAACAGAGGACATACAGTAGGTATCAGCCTCACTGCAGTTTTCTCGGTGCAATATCTGGTCCGCAACTTGTGACAACAAATCATCACAAATCGATCAAATGTGAAAGACAGTGTCAACCACACGGAAATGTGTGTGGCTGCATGATTCATGGCCTTCTGGACTGAGCACACTTGGGTAATATAAAGGAATCTCGTCATGACATATAAATCATTAATACGGAACAGCATCACGTCAATGACCACAATCAACAGATCTGCCGCCGCCATGGCAACGAGGTAGCGATAAACACACCTGGAGAGGCCACACTTTTGCCCGTACCGTATCAGAATCGCCAGCACGTTCGCTGTGATAGGGGAAGAATCAGAAACAAAGATTCACCAGTCAGCATACATCTTGGGAGCCAGTGACGCAGTGCCCGATCCACACCTCACTCTGAGATCAGAACTGAGTATTGACACAAGCAGAGGCAGGAAAGGATTTTTCCGCTGAGGCGTCGAAGGCTGAAGGGTGATAATTCAGAGGGATATAAAATCATGTGGGGCATGGATAAAGTGAAAGATCACAGTCTTTTCCCCAGGATAGAGGAGTCTAAAACTGGAGTGCAAAGGTCCAAACTGAGAAGGAAAATATTTCACGGTGACCCGAGGGCCAACTTAGAGGGTACAGTTTCAAAACAGAGATGAGGAGAAACTTCTTTAGCCAGAGGGAGGTGAATTTGTGGAATTCCTTGCCACGTACAGCAGTGGAGGCCAGATCAGTGGGGGCATTCAAGGAGGAGATAGGTAGATATCTAAATAGTCAGGGTATCAAGGGATATGGGGATAAGGCCCGAAATTGTGATTAGAATAGGTTTTTTTTGTTTCCATTCCCCATTTCTCATTTCTTTTTTCCCTTTTCCTTGGCGCACACTCGATGGGCCGAATGGCCTGATTCTGCTCCTTTGTCTTGTGATCTTGTGAACTTTCTCAGACACAGGGTGGTGGGTTCCTGGAATGAATTGGCAGAGGAAATGGAAGAGGCGGCTACAACAACGATGTTTAAAGGACACTCGGGAATTTAAATGGACAGGAGAGGGATCGTTAGATCTGGGACAGATGCAGGCATGAGGGTCGAGATCGTGTGGGTACATTGGTCCGCATGGACAAGTTGGACGCAACAACCGGTCTACTTGGCTTATAATTCTCTGACTCCATCATGACTTTCGCGAAGGTGAGCTTCTTATTGAAGCACCTAAACTTACTTAAAATGCTACATTGAAAAATAAAGCATTCGGAAATGAATATATAAAGGGTTTCCTCTTGGGACTTCATTGCTGTGTTGACCACACCCGTGCTTAACTACAGAATTGCAGCTCAAAATTACTCCTAGTTTTATATATCTCTATAACGTCACGCATCAACAGAAACTCAAAATTTATATTCGAAAGCAATACTTAGAAGTAAAGAGTGGAGTTTCTAGTGTAATCATTAGCTCGTTTTGAAGATCAGATTTAGCAGAAACAAATCTGTTTCTGGTGATGTTACAGATCTTCAGCATAATCTGCGGAGGAACTGAGCTTTGCGCCTATCTGCCAAACTTCTTCAGAAAGTAAACTGGCAGGGTTTCATTGTGCTGAAGTTCTAAATCTCATAAAAGTAAAATTAGTTTAAATCACTAATGGACAATGTCTGATGGCCTGAGGATGAGGATACTCAGACATCACACAGTGGACTTCAGGGCACTAACCTCGGCTCTATGCATGATCGTAACATTGCAGTCTTCCAATCCTCCCTTCTCAAGTGACACCATAAAATGACTGAGGTATGTGAAAAATGGAACATCTGTTTATGACAATATGTTAAAATCTTCGGGAACGTTATATTGATAAGTTTACCTTGCCGATGGAGGAACGACTGGAATTAATAATGAAGTAAATTTTAATAAGCGTGGGGAGTGTGAGTTGAAGGAAGGCAAATCGGGTCTTACTGACCTGGTAATTGGTTTTAAGATAAGGGAGTCTGATAAACGATATGGATTGGACGTGGTCTAGTGTATTTGATACCAACTGCTTGATTGAATCCCACACACATCATTGTTTCGGATAAGTGGGAGCAATGGATTGAATGATCCAATGACGACATTGATACCAGGTCGGAAAATGCAGACGAGGTGGTATGTCGCGTAATAGGAAAACTTTCCTGTGAGTTGAGTGGGAAATATCCCCAGGAAGCAGATTTTCCCACAATATATTTTCCACACATGTTACTATTTCGGGATTGGGTGTGTATCTGTTATGTAAGACATTCTGTGGATGGCAGAGAATTACAGTTCTGATCAATCCCGAAGAAACAACAGTCACACACCAGCAGATATTGTAAGAATGGGAAAAGAAACGTCGGATAAAATGTGAACAGAAGTGAAACTAGAAGATAAAACACAGACTAAATGAGAGAGCGTTAAGTGTGTGTAAGTGCCGAGGCAACTGGGATTTCACGTTAGGTTTACACATGGTAACTCTATCTGGATAACGCGAGAGTGGACGTAGCAAAGCATTGGTAATGGTTAGATTCAGAAGTGGCAGCGTAGCGTAGAGGAGTTTGCAGTGTTTCTAAGACGAGGATTAAGTCACAAATAGACAATTGCATCATTTGCGTTGACAACACATCAGTAGCTATCAGCAGTTCCTGAAGAACTTGCTGATAAATAGTAACCGCATGTCTTTATGAAATGGGGTTTCATATGAACTTAATTCTGGGATGAAATGGGCTGTCTGAACTTCAAACAAAGTGGTGGGGGAGATTTTGACAGAGCATCACGTGGTCATGTTGGGGTTTGCCAGGTGAAGAGAGAAAATTTGTTCTGGTTAACGGATGGCTCAGGCAGGAGATATCGCTTGATAGATGCACAGTAACAGAGACTGAGACTGAGCCACACAACACAGAGACATGCACGTTGGTGAAAGTAGACACACGCTATTTCACCCCAATCCGGCACCTATTCAGTTTTGTTGTCCCCTCGACATGGCGTCGCCCTGGAGTAATCGCCCTCTGCTCCAATCAAAAGAACACTGAGCCAAAGATCTTCAGAGCGAATATTCGGAGCGTTTAACGTTCTAAAAAGCCACGAGAAAGAGAACGAAAACCTGCAGCACATGCAGTTGTTGCCAATATTGAATTGACTGAGCAGAGGGCAATGGACTGTGAGAGATCGAATCGTTTTCACAGAGACAAAGTGGATCCGTCCGATTCTGTTCATGGCTGTGGCGGAAAAGCAAAAGATCCAAGTAGTTTGAGAGACTCGTGTCGGAAGAGAAGCTGAGAAGTCAATGGGAAAGGCAGCCGAATGCGGCTGGAAAATTCTTAGACTGCCGCGAAAATGATAGTTTTTTTAAAAAAATTGATTAACAAAGAGCAGTGGTTTAACAGGGCGAACAGGATGTTTGAGCGCGGGAGGTCTGGTATCACGCTGCACAAACTTGATCATCTTATTGACGACTTCGTGAAGTAAAGTGAGAAACCTCGGCATTTAGTCCATGCCGAGAGCAGCGAGGGATTGAGGGAACCACGTCAGGATGTGAATTTGATTTTGGAGACACTGACAATGTCAGGGCCGTTTCACAGGGAGGCTGCGCCTTCCGTCAATCGCACGTTCTGTGGAATGTATTCCATGTAGCAGCAGTTCCACTGAAGGAAGGGACGTTGCAGTCGACAGCTGTCTCTCACCGATTGGAAGGCAGAATACGAAAAGAGTATGTTAATCCTTCAGCTGAAGTGATCAGGCTGGGAATTGGTGTTTCTGCCTGGTTTTCCAGCGCGAGGTTTTGGAGGACCAGGATTAATCGCCTGCACGTCACGATAAGAGAATGAAAAATGGCATCCCTGACTGTCCGGAATCTCCGGTGTGTGTGCAGGTAGCGAACGGCTGGGGCCGCGTCTGTACTCGGCAAAGGGGAAAACCAGGCATTTCACAGAATGGAGCAAGGTGATTCTGACGGAGAGTAACCGGGATGGCGGAGGGAATGATTTGTTGCATGGAAACAATAAAGTGACCTTTATTGGCTGCGGGAATTTTAGTCTGAATCAGCAAGTTATACAGAAGTTAAAGCAACAAAATCATCCGAATCTTTTTGCGCTTAAATGTAAAAAAAAGACCCTGTTAGGGAAACGATGGTTCAGGAATAAACAGCAACTGTTAATTCTCCCTTTCACTGGATGGAGGGCTGGAATATAAAATGAATGAAGCTGTTGCCGTGATAAGAGCAGGAACGTAGTTACTGTCCGATACGAAACATTCAGAATTGGATTTAATCACTGACCTGGAATTCCAACGGCTGCTGTGATGGGATAGAAAACCGCTTCTGCCTGGAAAATGGGCTCCAGCGCGATAATGGTTTGAAGAGACGAAGTTCTGCCATCCTGGCGGAGAAGTGATGGAGAAACTCGGTACTTGGTGCTGAAATCCAACTGCCTGCGCGTTGCATAGGCAGCCTTCCTGTCGATAAGCGATTCCGTTCCCGGGGGACCGAGAAAAATCGCGAAGCTTTAACATTGGAAGTAGCAGCGCGTCAAAATCTTTCACAATTACGTTTCTGCTCCACGATATAACGCTGAATAATGTTTTAAAATGAAAACCCTTGAATAATGAAATCATATATTGAACCCATCTCCATCCATTTCAGTCAAAAATGCAGGTCTTCGGTTCTCTGCCGACATCATTGTAACACGTTAAACAGATGCAGGCGCCGTTCCATTATTCTGTGAAAAGTCCGCTTCTGCCGGTGTGCCGATTCGGTACAGCGGGTTTTCCACCTCCCTCGATCAACTCGCAAAAATGTTAACACATTCGATTCTATGCAGGATGTTAGGATCTCAACAGGTTAAGGATGAAGGATGAAGGGTTCAGGGGCAGACAACATTTCATTACGGTGGTTAAACGTTTAATGGGTTCTCAGGACTTGTGTAAGACTTGACCTGAGTGGTACTGATGTCATTGAACGGACAACGAATGTTAAAAAAACCCACAGGCAAGTACAAACTGGACGAAATAAATATGTGGACTCCCACTGACACTCTGCAAGGGCAGAGACACAAAGATAAATGTAAACGTTCACTGAATATAATTCCCCCATTGAGCAGACAGTGAGGCTGACAGACATATTCAAAGTTCACCAGGATTAACAGGACATTTCAGCCTGCTCCACGATTCATTATGGTCCAGGTGAATCCTCAGTCTGTACACCATGTCACAGCTCACTCCTAATACTCATTGATGCCTTTTTCAGACAAACATCTGCTACCAACTACTTAAATATGTTCAGCATCGTGGTCTCCACTGTTTACTGTAGGAGAGAATTCCACAGATCCATCGGCCACCCAGAAAAGAAACGTCTCCACATCTCGGTCATGAACGGCGTGCCCCTGATTCACAAAATGCGGTCCCTGATGAAATATCCTCAGTCACGCGACAAGTCCTGCCTCCATATAACCTGCCGAGACCTTTCGGAAATTTGTACATTTTCAGGAGATCTTATCTTATTCCTCTCACAGTGAATAAATTAATTGCCGACCGTGTATCTCCCGACACAACAGTTCGACCAAGGAGACACAAGAGACTGGAGCCTGCTGCAACATGGAAGGAAAGAACATGATGCTGCAGGAACTGAGCGGATCACCCGACATTTTTTTCATTTTCTGCCGTAATTTGAATATGTCTGTTTTTTTTTTGCGCAGGACACGGAGTCTTCATGCGGATACTGTTTCTGTATAATCTACAGCTCAGGACTGTGATGATGGGATCTGGGTGGTTGGGTGGTCAGAGTTTGTTACTTTTTTTTCAAGTCGGATATCTTCCAGCGTCTGTTGTGTCCTTGATAATATCCTTTTCCGTCAGTGGAAAGCAGGTCACTTTGTAGTGGCAGTTACGCAGATAACGTGGCGATCTGCTGCAATTAATTACCCGGTGATTACAATGGGCAAGAATTAACTCGGTGTTTGAAATATTCTCCAACATAACTTGGGGAGGGTTCAGCCAAGTCATGGAGTAAAGAGCACGCAGCCCAACGGCGATGGTTCAGACATCTTGTTCACGGGATCTTGTCGCTGGCTGCATCACCAGAGGAAACCCGTTCTCTTTATGACTCAATCGCATGGATTCAATTTGGAGCATCCACAATACTGTCAATGTTGCGGATAACACGTTTGTTGAGTTGGTCACCAAACAAATTTCGGGAAGACAGGGAATGGCTGACCAACAGGAAAATCAATGGCAGGAAGGTAGAGCAGGAGCACTCTGCGTCTATCTCCCTCCAGAACAGATATACCGCTTTGGATATCGTTGGCGGAGATGGCTCATCGGGAGTTGGTACCAGAAGACAAGATCAAGTCGCTCTGCTGCACAGTAGGACAGTAAAAAGCGTTGCAGAACTATCTTGGAAGGGGATTCCATGGATAAGGGAACAGACAGGAGTTTCTGTGGCCGCAAACGGGATAAACGGTTGGTGCGCTCCCTGCCGTGTGCAAGGGTCAGGGAGTCTCGGAGAGGCTGCAGGGAATTCTGCAAGGAGAAGGTGAATAGCCAGTTCTCGTGTTGTATGCAGGTACCAACGATGTAGAAAAAAAAGAGTTAAGTTCCTAGAAGCCGAATTTCGTGTGCTAGGTGATAGATTAAAATGCGGACGCTCAGAGTTAGTAATGTCAGGATTGCTGCCTGTGACACGTGTTAGTCAGTGAAGGAACAGCAGAATAGTTAGCACCAATATGTGGCCTGATCAGTGGAGCAGGAAGGAGGGTTTAAGATTCCTGGGGCACTGGAACCGGTTCTTGGGGATATGCGACATGTACAAACCGGACGGTCCACAGCTCGGCAGGACCGGGATCAATGTCTGGGTGGGATTGTTTGCTGGTGCCGTTGGGGAAAATTTTACCTCATATAGCAGGGGGTGGGAATCCATGCAGAAGGACAGAGGGTTACAATGCATAGACCAAAGCAAGTTAGGAAAGAGAAAAACAAGCGTGGAATGCAGAAAATTCAAATGCAAAAGACACAAAGATTACGAGACTCTAAAAGGACAATGCATGTAAGGGCACTTCACCTGAATGTCCGCAGCATTCAAAAGAAGGTCAGTGAACTTGCGGCACAAATCACTACCACGGGGTACGATTCAGTGGCACAACAGAAACGTCGTTGCGGTGTGGAAAGGATTTGGCATGAAATATCGAAGGGTACACGGAAGGATCTGCAGGAAGGTAAGGGAGGTGGGGTAAGATCAGAGAAGTAATGAAAGACAATCTTTGTTCTAAGGAAGAGAATGTTGAATCCATCTGGGTAAAGATAAGGAATAATAAAGGGAAATAAATCAATGGAGGGAGTTAACAGTGGGCCACCAAATAATACTTGCAGAGAGATTGGGCGAATCAAGTTGGTCGAAGCAGTCTTGAGGAGGATTTTATGGAATGCATCCGTGATAGCTTTCTTGTGCAGCATGTTAATGAAACTGCAACGGAACATGTTATCTTAGATCTTTTCATATACAATGAGACAGGCAAAATTAACGGTGAAATATTTGGGAATCCTGTTGAAAGAGCGATCATAGTATTACTGAATCTCTCATACAAATGGAGGATGCAATCGTTCGACCTAAAACCAGTGTATTATGCCTAAACCAGGGAGACGAAAACGGAATGAGAGAAGAGTTAACTAGCGCAGACTGGGAGCACAGGCGATATGGTGGAGCAGTCAAGAACAGTGGAAGACTTTCAACGAGATGTTTCAGTGTTCAACTAAAGTATATTCCAGGTAAAAATAAGGAGAGGAAGGGAGGGGACACCTAGCCTTGGATAACTAAGGAAATAAAGGATGACATCAAACTCAAAGCTCATGCACACAAAGTCGCCAGGAGTAGTGGGAAACCTTCTAAAATAAAAAGAGCCACTGAGCAAGCAATAAAGAAAGGGAAGACAGATCAGAAAAGTCAGCTGCAGAAAATATAAAAAGCAAATCGTAGAAGTTTTTTTAGAATTATTTAACGCAGAAAGGATGGCTAAAGTGAACGTAGGTCTCTTCGAAGACGAAAATTGGGAATTAAGATTGGGTGATGCTAAAATAGAGGATACTTTGAACGACTATATTGTGTCGGTCTTCACGGAAGAGGACACGTCTGACATGCCAAAGAGGGATGTTATAGATGCAATGGGAGGTAAGGACCTCGACCACTTTCACGAAAGTGGTAGTGCCGAGAACACCTGTGGGAAGAAAGCTCGATTTTTTACCAGGTCCTGTTGGAATGCATCCCAGGTCCTGAAAGCAATGGCAGAAGTTGCGCAGAGGCGTTTGTGATAACTTACCAAAATCCATTGAATTCTGGGCAGGTCCCGGTGGGGCTTCTAGGAAGGTGGCAGGATTAATGGTCATACAGTAGTCAAAAGTGAGGAGTGGGTTATTCAGGAGTGCTACCTCGTATCTGTTTAAGTGGGTCTGGGTAAGGTGTTGCGTCTGGTGAGAGGTTAAGAGTGCCCTTCCGGTATGGGAGGAATAAACCACCACTGCCTGTTACAGGGTTATTTTGGAGGCTGTTGTCACTCGGGAATAAATGGCTGGGAGCATTTGTGAGCATGGTGGAAGTCCCCTTGCAACTGGGTCCAGCCGAGTGGAGTAGTATGCCACCGGTCTTTTCGTATCCCCATGGGTGTGAGTAATGACGCTGTAGCACAGTCCTATAGAACATTCACGAAGAGCTGAAATGGGCGACCATATGAAGGGCGTCCCAGGGCCGGGGCGCTGGCAAGGGCCAGTTTGAGGCTATCAAGGTCCTCCCTTTGTTCCTTCGTCGTAAGTTCAACGGGCCCCACAGACTAGCTTGAGGCTAGGGTGTGAAGTGCTTAGTAAGGAGCGCCACGTTAGGTAGGCACTGCCTGCGGAAATTTACTAAACCTAAGCAGGCGTGCATACCCTTTGGGGTAGCGGTCGGTGGGGTGGTAATGATGGGTACAATACTTCGGGAGTGAGCCGCCGCTTGGTAGCACTTAAGAGGGTGCCCAGAAGTTTCACCAAGCTCTGGGTTCGTTTTACTTGCTGTGGAGGTATTACGTATCCCCAAGAGTGGAGCGCGTTAAGTAGTCTATTTGTGTCCGCGATGTTGGCGGGCTCCGAGGGGCTTGCTAGTAAAAAGTCATCTACATACTGAACAACAGTGGATTTATCAGAAAGGTGCAACCCTTGGAGTTGATTATGTAAAATTTAGGAAATAATAGTCGGGGAGTGTATAAAACATTGTGGGCGGCGCGTCCAAATGTATTGCTGACTTTGGAAGGTGACAGAAAACAGGTATTGCGAGTCGGGAGAGAGAGGAATAGCGAAAAATGCATGCTGCAAGTCCACAATGGTAAAAACGCAAGAGTCGGCAGGGATACTGCTGAGAATGGTAGCTGGATTCGGGACCACGGGATATAGTGGCTCTAGTATCTCGTTGACCTTACGTTGGTCTTGTACAAGGCGCCACTCTGTCCGTTCGGATTTGGGGACGGGTAAAATCGGTGTGTTACAAGGTGATTGACAAGGAACCAGGATGCCTTGTTTGCAGAACGAAGATATTAACTAGGTTATTCCGTCGACTGCCTCTCTCTGAAGGGGATACTGTGGGACGGAAGGCAGTTGTGCTTCCGGTCTTACACGGATCTGGACTGGGGTCTCTGGGGTGTACCCTACCTCGGACTTCGATGCGGCCCATAAATCGGGGGTGGGCTCATCCGAAGGGAGTCGATGGGTCTGGTGATGGTGTAAACAGCCCGTCACCGAGAAAGGGACGAGATATTAAGTCATGGTCCCCTCTGGCAGAACCTGAGGAACACCGAAAAGGCCTTTGTCTGCCTGTACCTCAAGCCGGTTGGCTAGGAATCCCAGTTCCTTCCGTTCATGTCCCTCGTTAACGGACAGGGTAATCTGAGGGGATATCAAGCCTGACTGATTCCACAATTCATTAGGCACTTGGACTAGAAGTGCTGCCCTCTCTTTTCCCACTAATTCCCCTAAAATAGTGACAGTCACCATGCTATCCAGGAGAGGAGCATACAGCACTTCTAGCTCTCTAGGGCGCGGTGGGGTCATAAGCTAGCGTCACACGCGGGTCCGTGGTTTTCAGGGGTGGGTAAAAATCGCTGTTCGTGAAGTTCACCGTCCACCACTGAGGAGGCTGGTGAATCCAAAGGATCCTATGGGTTTTAGGACCAGTAATGGTAATATCTTCATCCAGGCTTTGTATTTTGTCGGAGGGAGCAGAGCAGGTCCCTTCTGGCTAGTTTAACACCTAGGTTTGTGATTACCGCAAACTGGATCAGGCATCCCGATCTTCAAGGTTAACTTGTAAGGGTTCAGTTAAGGGCTAGGATGTTTCCTGTCCCTCCAGCCCGCTCAATGGAACTGAAGCAGTGGACAGTTTAAAATCATGCTGGGCAATACTAGGGGCTTCGTTGGTCGAAGTATTTGCTTCCGTGTCTATCATAAAGGAAATCGGCTTTCCTTCAACTAATAAATTGACGTTGGGTTCATCGAACGGGTTATCGGTGAGGGCAGAGTGCATGGAGAGGCTACTCTCCACGTCCAGTCAGGCCAAAAACGGGTTGTTGGTTGAAAAAGGTTGTCGTCTACCAGGGGGTCTCGTCTGCCGGTGACGGTAATGGGGGCAGTCCGTCCGCCAATGGTCAAGTACTCCACAACGATAGCATCCTGTCGGCCTGGCACTCGCCGGTGCGGGTTGTTGGGGTTCCATTGGTCCTAGGTAATTACGAGAGGGTGGTGGGGTGGCCAACAAGGGGGCCCGTACACTGGGGCTCTTAGGTCATTGGGGTAGAGTGGGTATCCTTTACCGGACCAGTCAACCCCTTCTGGAACGCAAATCCGCCGCTCCATTTGATAGCCCCTATTGTCGGAGTAGGAAAATTGGGGACGAGGCGGTCTCTGCATTATTTCCTGTTTTACCTTTGTGGCTTTCGAATTGCGCCCGTTACTCCAGAAGTGGACAAGAGCCCTCCTCATGGTTTGTCGTCTGTGGTCAGGCCAGTTCATGTTATTAGTGCGGACAGCTGACGCCACTCCCTCAAGGATGCATTGTAATAGGAGGGCGTTAAACTGGGGGGGAGGCATTGCCTCTGTTGTAGTCATCGTCCCCCGCATAGAACCGTAAAGTGAACAAAATGGTCCCAAAAGTCTGGGCCATCCTCACCCTGTTTCTGTCGGCATTCTAAAACCATAGTTATATCAATAGGCTGTTGAAGGGTTTTGCGAAGGGCAGTTCTAATAGTAGCCACCTGGTCCTGAGGCCGGACAGCCGCTTGGAAGGCCGTCCAGTTGGCATAATTCCACAGGTGTTCTTTCAACTGTGCCACTTCATTAGTCATGGGCCATGCCACAAAGACGGAAAAGGTCTTGTGGGGCAGCCTGATACATCTGAATTTTTCCGATCTCATAATCTGTGAAATCCTCCGGGTTGGTTTTACGGTTGGGCGCCTGACTCATGATTAAGCACATCTCCTGAGACTTTCAACTGGTGTAAATTTGGATTGTATGATTAGCGCTGGCTTGGGCTGGATCGGGATTGGGAACACTTCTGTTGGGGAATTGTTTCTTATCCTTGGCTCCCTTAACCCCGTTCGTGGTGGGCTGGGATCTGTAGGGTCGCCATAATCAGTGGTAGAATCAGAGTCGGTGTCCGTCTGAGAATCTATTGAAGGACTGTCCCTTGCCAAAAAGATTCGTCGCTTGTCTGTGGCCTTAGAGCCACCTGTCTGTTGGCTTTCCCTTCGAATAAGCCGCATCCTAGTTCGGGACGCCTTAGGGCTATGGACTTGTCCCTGGGGCGGACTTGGCTAGCAGTCGCTGGTGGTAAGGGCGGGACGGCTGGCGGGCTAGCCGCATTATATGGGGGCGGCAATGAAAAGGGGGGGGGGAGTAGGTAGGGGCTGTGGGTCGGACCATCCAATCCTCCTCCTCTTCGTCTGTATCGTGACTTTGGAACAACAGGGGCACGCCAGACATGTCGGGAGGTACCTCCACTTTATCCTTACTAGTTTTATTCTTTATTTCTGCGTTTCTCCTTATACACCTCATTTACCTCTTCTCTCTCCCTGCTGCTCCATTCAGCATCGTGGTCACTGCACTGAGACTTCAGGACTTCCCAACTCTTAGGATTTCCCTGTTCATCACACACACTAATTCCCCTACTGTGCGCGTTATGTTCCCAGCTGGCCTGCTTAGATTTATTTGTTAGGTCTTCGGCCGTTTTTCTCCAAGTGGACATTAATAACTTCCATTTTTCCCCAGTATTCCTCTCCCAAATTGTCTTGTCTGCCTTTAGGCATTTATCTACGTCCCAAGTTCCCCCCAATGGCCATATTTCGTTTCCCAATTTCTTATTGAGGCATGCTGATAATTTACAGAAGTTACTGTCGTTCTTCGGATCGTCTTTACATAACTTGGATAGTGGGGTATTGGACGCAGACTTATCAACTTTGTCCCATTTTGTATTCTTCCCGATCGGACGTTACGAACCGCTGCGATTACCTATAAGATCGGTCTCTTTCCTTCACCCACTTCAGGTTCCTGACCTTGCCGTGGGGGATTTCCCCTCTTAAGAACCGGTCTAAGGCAGGGTGGTAGTACCGGAGGACGGATCTCAGCTCAAAACCTTGAAATTCACAAACTTAAAACCCCGAACCCGAAACTGGGGACTCGAACCCCGAACAGAACTTCACTTAACTGGGGACTCGAACCCCTCCTTAACTGTGGCACTCGGACAGGTTCGCGAGGAGTCCGTTGGGGATTTTTGCTTAGCGAAGGGATAGATCAGGTGTCCGACTCCCTGAGAGGGATCAAGGTGAATCGTACCTTGTGGGCCCGTCCGTCTCAGGTGGCCGTTATCCCCGTCGGTCGCTCACGTCGCTTCCTAAACCTCGTCTTGGACTCCTGGCTGGCTCGCCAAATTCTCGTCCCGAAATTAATTTTCCCCTTCTGTCTGCTGTAAGTAACGCAGTGCCACGAGGTCGATTCGAACAAATACCTTTATTAGCAGTACACCGCTAGGAAAATTCCCTTCAGCACTCACTAAGAGTCACTTCCCGAGTTGTCCCCGCACAAAGGGCAGACAGACATTTATACAGGAATTGTCACGCACATCCCATGCATACGGAGCCGCCTGTTTCGGTCAAGCTATAGAGATAGTTTGTCTTAGTACAACTAGTATAGTACCTCTTGTCCTAGTATAATTGAGTTATAATCAAGGCATTCAAAACCAGGTATCATCCTTCATTGTTTAGACCAAGCCTCCACCTCGATGGCAATTACACCCAGTATTGCCACAGTCTGACATAACGGAATGGTCCATTACCCGAAACAAAGGCAGTTAACATTATTAACATTCCAACTTAACTAGTGGGTCAGCAGCTTGCTGGTCCTTGCCAGGGAAATAAAAATGCATATATTTTTTTTGTTTACCAGTTATAGGTATGGTTGCAATTCTTAACCCTTCACTTCCTCAGATGTGCCTGACAGCTGTGGAAGTGGGTGAGGTTATCAATGAATACTTCTCTTCAGTTTCACCAAACAGAAGGGCCTTGATGACGTTGAGGACAGTGTTTGTAATGTTAATGTTCTGGAGCATGTAGATATCAAGAGAGAGGATGTGTTGGAGCCGTTAGAAAATACTAGGCCAGATAAGTCCCCGAGTACTGACGGAATATTCCCCAGGCTGCTTCGCGAGGCGAGGGAGGATATTGCTGAACCGTTGACTAGGAAATTTGAGTCCTCGTTTTCCACAGGAATGGTACAGGAGGATTGGAGGGTGGCAAATGTTGTTCCCTTATCCAAAAAAGGTAGTAGGGGTAGTCCAAGGTACGACAGACCAGTGAGCCTTACGTCCGTGGAGGGCAAGCTGCTAAAAGGATTCTGAGAGATATGATCTCGGAGCATTTACAGAATCATGGACTGATTAGAGACAGCCAGCATGGCCTTTCGAAGGAATATTTTCCCTCACAAGCCGGATAGGGTTCTTTCAGGAGGTGACCAAAAATATTGATGAGTGTAGTGCAGTAGATGTGTTCTGAATGGATTTTAGTAAGGCGTTTCGCAAGGTTCCACATGGTAGGCTTCTTCAGAAGGTCAGAAGGCAAAGGATCCAGGGAGGCTTGGTCGTGTGGATTCATAATTAGCTTGCCTGTAGAAAGCAAAGGGTTGTGGTGGAGGGAGTGCATTCATATTGGAGGGTTGTGACTAATGGTGTCCCAAAGGGATCGGTTCTGGGACTGTACTTGTCGTGATATTTATTAATGATGGATGACGGGGTGGAAGAGTGGGTTAGCAAGTTTGCAGAGAATACAAAGGTCAGTGGTGTTGTGGATAGTGTGGAGGGCAGTCGAAGTTTACAGAGGGATATTGATGGGATGCAGAGCTGGGCTGACAAGTGGCAGATGCAGTTCAATCTGGAGAAGTGTGAGGTGGTACACTTCGGAAGGACTAACTCCAAGGAGGACTGCAAGGTTAATGGCAGGACTCTGGGGAGTGTGGAGGACCAGAGCGATCTGGGGGTTCATCTCCACAGATCACTGAAAGTTGCCTCACAGGTGGATAGGGTAGTTAAGAAAGCTTATGGGATGTTAGCTTTCATAAGTCGTGGGACCTAGTTTAAGAGCCGCGAAAAATGATGCAGCTCTACAAAACTCTGGTTAGACCAAACTTCGAGTACTGTGTCCAGTTCTGGTCGCCTTGTTATAGGAAGGATGTGGAGGCGTTGGAGAGGGTGCAGAGGGGATTTACCAGGATGCTGCCTGTATTAGAGAGCATGGATTATGAGGAGAGACTAAAGGAGCTAGGGCTTTAGTCATTGGAGAGAAGGAGGATGAGGAGAGCCGTCATAGAGGTATACAAGATATCAAGAGAAATAAATATAGTGGACAGCTAGTGCCGTCATAGAGGTATACAAGATATCAAGAGAAATAAATATAGTGGACAGCTAGTGCCTCTTTCCCAGGGCACCGATGCTTAATACGAGAGGGCATGGCTTTAAAGTCATGGGTGTGAAGTTCAAGGAAGATGTCAGAGGGAGGGTTTTTACCTAGAGAGTGGTTGGTTAATGGAATGCGCTGCCTGGTGTGGTGGTGGAGGCTGATACGTTGGTTAAGTTCAAGAGATTGTTAGATAAGCATATGGAGTAATTTAAGATAGAGGGATATGTGGGAGGAAGGGGTTAGATAGTCTTAAGCTTGGTTTCAAGGTCGGCACAACATGGTGGGCCGAAGGGTCTATGTTGTGCTGTATTGTTCTATGGTTCTATGAAATAATACCTCGGTCTGGGCTCCCAACCATTATTAGTTCAGACAATGGGTCACATTTTACTGCTGAGGTAAATGAGGTGTTATGCCAGCATTTCAGAATAAAGCAACAATTGCAGTGCACCCAACATCCACAGGCAGCAGGAATTATCGAGAGAGTAAATCGTACATTGAAGAATAAGTTGGACAAATTAACTGAGGAGACAGGCCTGAATTGGTTGAAGGTACTTCCTTTGGTCCTCTTTGAAATAAGAATTACACCGTACACTAGTACAGGATTATGCCCAGTGGAAATATTATTTGGAAAACCACTGCGCACACCTTGGGCTGCAGATAACAATATAGAAGTGTGTCTTGACATCCATGCCCTTAAGAGTGAGAATGATTAATAATGAACAAAAATTAACTGATGTTCTTGAGACTTTATGTTCACAGGTCCGTAACCCTCAAGGAAAGAAGCAGGACAAAGCAAAAGGATTTTTCCCAACAATCCAGCCGAAAATAACGTCCTGATAATGAACTGCGAGCGGAAAAAGTTGACACCAAGGTGTAAGTACTACTCACATCACCCATGGCAGTAAAGGTCGAAGGGCAACGGTGGATACATCACTCCGAATGTAAAAAGATTGTCCTTAGGTAAGGACAACATGGTGTGGCGGATATGGGCAATTAATGCATCTATAAGTATTTTGGGATTCGTTCTGGGCGTCCTTGTAATGAATACACTCATGCAGAAGGGATAGGGTTCAAACCATGTAGCTAGACGGGAATGGCATGATAATACTTATCTCCGCATGTCCTTAATGTATAGTGCAACTATCAATGTCTCACTGTTGGACCTGTATGCATGTACCAACTTATAGCGGTCAGGGAATTCCTATGGTAGCAATACCTTTTAACCACACTGAACGACAAGCATGGAATATCAATCTAAAAAAAAACAGAAGAATACCGGGTCGGATTCATGTCAGCTAACTGCACACATATTTACTAATTGGTAAAAGCTCAAATATAAGCAGTCCAGAGAACCCCCGTATTTTGTGCTGAACAAATTCACCAGGGGAGGCACCTGTTTATGCAGGGGAAATGAGTGTAGCACGGGAACAGACTATTGCACCAACCAAAGTAGTCAATTTCGGTCCATAGGGGAGGCAACCTTAAATGGTACTTATCTTTGCGATGGACGGAAAGCGTCCATGGCTGCCATACCTTTGGGAAGGATGTTACTATTTAACATATCTTTCCCCAAGAATACGGCATTTTGAGGTTATTACTGATCATCACAATACAGGGCAGTGTAAAACGGTCAATTTCGGCAACGGGATGTTTTTTTATTCTCCATCCCGGTTCTGGTTCTGCTGTTGCAGGCCGAAAATTGATGAACATGGCCAGTTTCCTGGAGCAGCTGGCTAACGACACTCCTAGAATTGAGGGAAGCACGCAGACCCAAATTCACGAGCCCACCACTGAAGTAGTAGCCATGCGAACTGTGGCCTTAGAGAACCGATTAGCTTTAGATTTACTTTTGGCAGAAAAGGGCCGAACATGTGCACTGGTGGGACAGAAATATTGCACCTATATCCCCGACGGCTCAAAAAATCTCACCCATTTAGCAAATTACATCAAGGAACGGGTAACCGAGGTGAGGGAAATAGGGAAACAGTTCCACAATTACAACCCGCCAGGACCATCTTGGGGGCCCTTTAAGGGTTGTTGGACAATATTTATCCAGGGTATATGCGTACTGGCAATTATTCTATTGATAGTATTGATTTTAGGATGCTTTTGTATGTTACACTCCTGTCTTATGTTAACCTCTCTATAAATGGTTATCATGGGATGATAAAAGGCGGGAGTGTAAACCATGACTGGAAATGTAAGGGTTAATGAATGGAAATGTAAAAGTCAATGGTGTTCAGCTATTATTTCTTCAACCCTGGCCTGATATTGCTTCAACCATGGTGCTTCTATCGTTATGACTGCAAAATGTGCAGGTACTTGTGAGAAACAAAGAACTGCTGAAGACATGTCTTGTTTTGCTAAAGGTTTGCTGCAAACAACTGTCCGTGTATGTGCAATTTCCCAGGTAGACTTCATTATATTGAGTATAAAAAGAGGGACACGAACCTGAAAATATCTGGGTGGAGCTCAGTACAGAGCTCGGGTTACACCGTTTGCACTTTCTCTGAATCCGTCCCTCCCGCGAACGTTAAAATAATAAAGCGTTAATTGTACTCTCCTTGGTTCTGCTGTTGTCTTATTTATCACAGCGCGGGTCGACTTTCAAGAGGGATCTTGTGGTGGATATCCATAGCTCTCCGAAAGTGGCTGCACAGGTTGATAGCTCGGTAAATAAATCGTATGGCATGTTTGCCTCTGTAGTCAAGACAGTAAGTTCAAGAGTCGGGTATTATGTCGTTGATGTATGAAACTCTGGTGCTGACGCTGGAGAGGTTCAGAGAATAGTCACTGGAATGATTCCAGGAATACGAGGTTTTAACGTATGAGGAAAGTTTGACGGCGCTTGGGCTGTACTCCTTGGAGTTCAGAAAAATGCGGGGGAACCTTAGATAAATATTTCGGATGTTAAAAGGCCTGGACAGCGTTGATGTGGCAAAGTTGTTTCTCATGGTAGGGGAGTCTAGCACAAGAGGGCTCGACTTCAGGATTGAAGGGGCGCCCATTCAGAACGGAGATGCAGAGAAATTTCTTTAGCCATAGAATGGTGAATCTGTGGAATTTGTTGCCATGGGCAGCTGTGAATGCAATGTCATTGGGTGTATTTAAGGCAGAGAATGATAAGTATCCGAGTAGACAGGACATCAAAGATTATGGTACGAAGGCGGGGGAGTGGGGATAAATGGGAGAATGGATCAGCTTGTGGCGACTCACCGTACCGTCATCTTCTGACTTCAAACAATCGACTCTGGGTCTTCATTTCATAGTGTGTAGCTAGCCGCTACATTGGTGACACCGACGGGCTCAAATGTTTTTGGACCCACGATGTCTGCACAACCCGAGGTACAGGCTGTAGGCCTTAAACTGCCCACCTTCTGGACCCTCAGGCCTCGTGTCTGGTTCGACCAGGCAGAAGCCCAGTTCCAGATTTGCCAGATCACCGGGGACGACACCAAGTACTACCACGTGATGAGCGCCCTCGACCAAGACACCACAGCCCAGGACTTAATCGAGGCGCCCCCAGTGGAGGAGAAGTACAATAAGTTCAAGACCCTCCTTCTTGAAACATCCGGATTTCCCCGACGTGAACGGGTTCCCGCCTCCTCCACCTCGATAAGTTGGGTGACAAACCCCCCTCTGCGCTCATGAACGAGATGTTGGCCCTGGCAGACGGCCAAAAACCATACCTGATGTTTGAGGAGGTCTTTCTAGAGCAGGTACCCGACGACATACACCGGCTTCTGGCGGATGCCGATTTCAGTGACCCCCGATAGGTGGCTGCCCGGGCGGATGTCCTTTGGCGGGCGAGAAGTGAGAGCGGGGCGTCTGTCGAGCGCGTTGCCACGCCACGTACCCAGCAGCCCAGCAGGCCAGACCCGGGAATGGAACGCACCCCAACCGCCACCAGGTCTGAGACACCGACCTACCAATGGTGTTCCTACCACCAGCGGTGGGGCGCAGATGCCTGCAGGTGCCGGCCACCATGCAGGTTTCTGGGAAACGACAGAGCCAGCCATCGCTGATATATACGGCGGCTGCCCACCCGGATAGCCACTGGCATGTGTGGGACAGGCGTTCCAGCCGTCGTTTCCTGGTGGATACCGGAGCCGTAGTCAGCGTCATGCCTTCCAACAGCCAAGAGACTCGCAACTACAAACCGGGACACGCCCTCAGAGCCGCCAACGGCAGCACCATCTGGACCTTTGGCACCAGTTTGGTGAATTCCAGTGCGGTACCAGCAACTTTACCTGGATGTTCACACTGGCCGCCGTTGCGCAACCACTCATCGGGGCAGATTTCCTTTGCGCTAACAGTCTGCTGGTTGATCTGCGGGGTAAGCGTTAAGTATATGCCAGGACCTTCCAAACGTTCTCGTTGGGTGAGGCCAAGCTACCGGCCCCACACCTCGACTGCGTCAGCATGTCGACCAACGAGTTCGCCAGGGTCCTGGCAGAGTTCCCGTCTATATTAACGCCCCAGTTCTCCACCACCTTGCCCAAGCACGGCGTCCAACATCATATTCCCACCCAGGGCCCACCCTTCCACGGCCGCGCCCGACGGCTACCTCCGGACAAGCTCCGTCTAGCGGAAGAGGTATTCAAAAGGATGGAGGAGTTGGGGTCATCCGTAGGACGGACAGCCCATGGGCCTCTCCGCCACACATGGTCCCCAAGGCAGCCGGAGGCTGGCGACCCTGCGGCGATTACCGACGCCTGAACTACAAAACTACCCAGGACCGGGACCTCGTGCCGCATATTCAGGACTTTGCTGCCAACCTGCATGGGCGGTCCATTTTTTCCAAGGTCGACCTCGTCCGCGGCTATCATAAGATACCGGTGCATCCGGACAACATACCGAAGACGTCGCTGAGCACACCTTTTGCCTCTTGGAATTCATCCGGATGCCCTTTGGCCTCAAGATCGCTGGTGAGTCCTTCCAACGACTGATGGACGCAGTCGGGCGCGACCTTGACTTTGTCTTAATATTCCTCGACGACATCTTGATCGCCAGCAGAAGCTGGCAGGAACATTTCACGCACCTCCGCCAACTCTTTTCTCGCCTGAGGGATTTCAGCCTGACCATCAACCCAGGCAAATGCCAGTTCGGGCTTGAGACAATCGATTTCCTGGGCCATCGAATCGACAAACCCGGCGCCATGGCCCTGCTTGCAAAGCTCGACGCGATCCGACATTTCTCCAGACCCACCTCCATCAAGGACCCGCAGGAATT
This sequence comes from Pristis pectinata, assembly GCF_009764475.1. Classification (NCBI taxonomy): domain Eukaryota; kingdom Metazoa; phylum Chordata; class Chondrichthyes; order Rhinopristiformes; family Pristidae; genus Pristis; species Pristis pectinata. The sequence continues at coordinate 44,668,133 of NC_067422.1, read as the reverse complement.
CCTCGGTTTGTTAAACTCTTATCACCGGTTCATACCATCCGCGGCCCGCATCATGCGTCCGTTGTTTGATCTCCTTTTGGTCTGACACAAGGACATTGTTTGGTCGGAGGAGGCTCACACCGCATTCGTCAAACCCAAGCAGGCCTTGGCAGACGCAGTCATGTTGGTGTATCCTCGTACAGACGTCCTGACTGCCCTCACGGTCGAAGCCTCCAGCAAAGCGGTTGGAAGCATTTTAGAGCAGCTTATCGAAGGGAGTTGGCAACCGCTGGCGTTCTTCAGCAGACACCTTCGACCACCAGAGCTCAAATATAACTCCTTTGACCGCGAGCTGTTGGCGTTGTACTTGACCATCAGACACTTCTGGTACTTCTTGAGGGCAGGCCGTTAACAGCATTCAGCCACCACAAGCCGTTGACCTTCGCTTTCAAAAAGGTCTCAGATCTCTGGTCAGAACGGCAGCAGCTGCACCTGTCGTACATCTCAGAGTACACCACTGACGTCCGACATCTGTCCAGGAAAGAGAACGTGGTCGCGGATGCACTGTCACGGCCCACCATCCAAGTTTTGTCCAAGGGTGTGGATTTCGGCGCCTTGGCGGAGGCACATCGAACGGACATGGAGATGCCCAGCTATCGCACCGCAGTCTCGGGCCTACAACTGCAAGACCTACTGGTAGGCCCCAAGAGCGCACCCTGCTCTGCGATATCTGCACAGGTAGACCCCGCCCCATCTTCCCAGCTGCCTGGCATCGACGGTTGTTTGATTCCATCCACGGCCTGGCACACCCATCCATCCGGACTTCTGTCCGGATAGTGTTCGACAATTCGTCTGGCATGGCCTGCGTAAACAGGTTTCCGAATGGGCCCGGTCCTGCACACACTGCCAAACCTCGAAAGTATAGCAGCATGTCAAGGCCGCTCTGCAGGACTTTCAACCTACCCACCGGATGTTCGACCATATCCATGTCGACCTTGTCGGCCCCCTCCCAAGTCACCCGAGGGGCGCGGTACCTCCTCACGATTTTCGACCGTTTTTCCCGCTGGCCTGAAGTCATTCCCCTCACAGACACCTCAACCCAGTCCTGCGGATGGGCCCTTCTGTCAACTTGGGTGGCCCGTTTCAGTGACCCGGCACGTATCACCTCAGACAGGGGAGCTCAATTCACCTCCGGCCTGTGGTCTGCCGTCGCCGACGTGGGGTTCCCGGATCCAGCTCACCACTGCCCATCATCCACAATCCAATGGGCTGGTGGAGAGGTTCCATCGACACCTGAAGTCGGCACTCATGGCCCGTCTTAAGGGGCCCATCTGGGTGGACGAACTCCCCTGGGTCCTGCTGGGGATTCGCCGCGCCAAAAGAGGACCTGCATGCCTCGTCCGTGGAGATGGTCTACGGAACGCCGTTAGTCGTCCCGGGCGTGTTCCTACCAGCCCCTCAGGGGCCAGAGGATGAACATGCTGCGACGCTCGATCGGCTGCGCCAGCAGCTTGAAAACCTCGCCCCAATATCCACCTCGCGACACGGACAGGCCCCAACCCCTGTGCCGAATTCCCTCCGAGACTGTAAGTTTGTCTTTGTCAGGAGAGGTGCGCATCGAACACCGCTGCAGCGGCCGTAAGAAGGGCCATTCCGGGTCGTAAAGAACAATGGGTCTACGTTCGTGCTGGACATTATGGGGCGCGAGGAGGTTTTTACAACTGACCGGCTGAAGCCGGCTCATTAATACTTGAACCAACCCCTGGTCGCCCAGCGAGCGCGACTCAGGGGCAGGCCACCCAAATTATAGTTTATTTAATTCTGGTTTTAGCGACGGTATCGCCGGTTCTGCGGGGGGGGGGGGGGTGGGGCGGTTAGGTAACGAGTACCGTACCGGCATCGAACCGACTCCCGACATCGCGAACGTCGTCGGAAGCCCCGATCCAAGATGGTACGGGGCCCTCCTTCTCTCCATCGTTGGGCTGTGAAAGCCCGCGCGCAGGAAGGTCAGGTGACCAGCGCGTGACTTCAGCGCGGGAACTGCAGCGCGGGAAGCTTTCGGGTATTAAAGGCGCACCGCGCCTCTGTCGTTCATTCAACTTCTGACTTCAAACAATCGACTCTGTGTATTCATTTCATAGTTTGCAGCTAGCCGCTACAAGAAAATGACAGAATGGCTAGGCTGAATAGATGGGCAGAATGGCCGACTTTCCTCCTTTGTCTTATAGTTTTATGGTTAGTCCACATCTGGAGCATTGCATTCAGCTGGGGTTTCCCCCGTTACAGGCAGGATGTGGAGTTTTTGAAGGGGGTGCCGAAGCTCTAGGATGCTGCTTTGATGAGAGGGCCTGGGCAGTTGGAATAAGTTGGATAAACTTGGGTTGTTTTACCTGGAGCGTTGGAAATTGAGGGAGAACTGATAGCATGTCATAAGATCACGAGAGGCACAGATGGAGTAGACAGCCAGTATCTTTTTTCCCAGGGTCGAAATGTCAGATACCAGAGTAAATGGTGAGAGGCGGCAAATTCAAAGAAGAAATGTGCGGCAGGTTTTGTTTTCACACAGCGGGTGCTGGGTGCCTGGATTGCACTGTCAGATTTGGCGGTGGAGGGAAATACGATTGGAGCACATGGATGTACAGGTAATGGAGGGTTATGGACATCGTGGAGGAAGAAAAGATTAGTTTAGTTAAGCATTTGAAAACTTGTTTAATTCGTCCGGCCCAACATCGTGGGCCGAAGGGCCTGTTCCTGTGCGGTACCTTGTTTTCTAACCCAGGTATCTGGATCTGTGGCGTAAAATCTCAAACTGCGTGACGTAATTCTGCCAGGAAGAACCGACCAGATAATTTAAAGTCAAAGTCAAGCTTGAGTTTATTGTCAGATGCACAAGTACACGAACGCACGGGTGCAATGAAAAACGTACTTGCAGCGGCATCACAGGCACATCGTGTTATATAAGCAGTGTTCTCAAGTGAAACAAATGTAACATGAATTATACACGATTTGTGCAAGGCAAAAAGCTCATTTCAAATAAAGCAAAGTCACAGGTTTGAGACGATATTCCTTCCAGTACACAATTCCCGGCCCGAATCTGCCGGTGTCCCCCCCAGTGTGTTTGGAGTGTGAGAGACAGAGTCGGTCTAAGTGGGGGAGCGGCGCGGATTTCTCAGCTCCTCTCCGCGCCGAGCACATCTCACAATGAGAGTGAGGGGAAATTTCACCAGCTCCTTCAGCTGCTCCATGAACTTAGTCTGGGTCACAGCGTAAAGAGCTGTGTTCGTGCAGCAGCTCAGGAGCTGCAGCATGAAGCTCAGTTCCATTATGGTCGAAGGCGGAGGCACAGCAGCAGAAATGTAAATCAATCGATACCACACAGAATTTACCGTGAACAGCGCCCACAACAGGATAAAATTCCCCGACACAGCCAACAGTAAAATGAGGGATTTCCTGCGCCTCTCCATCTCCGGGTCTCTGGGTCTCTCCCCACTGCTGTCATTCCGGAGTCTCCTGCGGGCTCTGCTCGCCACTAAAACGTGTTTGATGGTCAAAGCATTGAGCAGGAGAATGAGGACAAATGGAATCACAGGCGTGAAGAGAGAATGAAGGAACTCGACTGCGCTCCAAACCACTGAGAACAGAACAGCTGTTCTAACATAGCAAAACCAAGGAGCATTATGAAACACGTAGTATCCCGAGAACATGAAATGCCAGAACATGTTCTTTAAGCAGCTCAGCGCCGTCACCGTCCCCAGAACTACAGCCGCCGTTCTCGATGTGCAATATTTCGCTTTCAGCTTCTGACAACGAATAGAGACAAACCGATCAAAGGTGAAAGCGACCGTGAACCAGACAGAACAGTCGGTGGCTGCGTAAAGCGGGACGGCGTGGATATTACACACGTGGATGGATCTCAGGAAACCAAAAGCTCCCCGAAAAACAATCGGAATCTGTCTCAATATCAGGTCGAAGATAACGACCAATAGATCCGCCGTTGCCATGGCCACCAGGTTGATAGTGACGCCTTTTGAGAGACCGCACTTTCCCCGCGACAGGACCACAATTGTCAGCGCGTTCACTGTTAGGACGGAAATAAACACAAACTTGACAGCGAGCTTGGAGCAACGTTACCAGATTCACAGAGTAGGAAATCAAATGTAGAAAACTGTTATTGAATTCAGAGTTGGAGACGGTTATACCCGACACTGGGGTTGTCTGATGGAAACGGGGATTATAGATCAGTGAAATCAACCAGCAACCGGAAAATAACAGCATCACGTCGACCAACAGACAGGTTAGAAGCTATGGTTCCGTGGTCCGATGAAGATACCTGACGAGTGAGCAATTCATTACGTGTTCCAGTTAATAAATATCATAGTCCTCAGCCTCTGAGCTTCGTTTGAGGGAGAAGTGATATATTGACCTGGACAGTATGCGGAATCAGCCGAGGCTCCTGATCTCGATCATTGCTCAGTGCTCTGTTAGAGTGTCGCTGACCATTGTGTGGTGACCCGGGGTCAGTGTGTGTTGGAGACCTGGCCACTCTTCCTATTCTTTATGGAGCGACATTTTGGTAGTTGTGGGTGAATCCGCCCATGTTCTCCCTCTACGTATTACCCTGTGAATCAACGTTAGTGTGTAGGGAGCGCCCCCTGCTACTTGATGGGAACATGACGAAGCCACACTGGAGATTGAGGTGAAATTTCCCCAGATCCCCGGCGGAGCAGTCTTATTCAGCCGCACGTAGTGCGCGGCAGGTGGATGGAGGCGGTGGGAAACCACCAGAGGTTTCAGATTAAAATAAGACTATGATTAATGCAACAATATCAGTTTACTGATTGTCGCAGAGAGTTCCGACAGCTGGGATCACCAGACACGGCAGCAGTAAGGAGAGCGTGAATTACCGGAACGGCAGTGCACTTAGAAATGATTTATGGAACAAATCAATGTAGTTGGGGACGAGTCTTCAATATGAGAAGACATCATCGAGAAACGAAGGATAAATAACACGAAGATAAACGCCATTCAAAGCGTTGATCCCCGCACACGGACGAGGTCGATGTATGGCATGTCCCTCAATCGGAGCTCAGTTAGTGAGGACGTTCCGCTTTATAAACCGGCACACATCATGAACAGTCTACCCACCAGACCACTTTACAGGACCCCGTGATAACAGCTTCTCAACTGTTCGTTGGTGGAGTCGTTGGACAGCGACTTACCCGGAACAGCAACAAGAGCGAGGACGGGATAATAGACGGGCTGGATAGTCAGGAGCAAATAGTAGATTCGACGGTCTACTGTTATCCAAGCAGCATCCGATAAAACGTATTCCGCATACCCGAAGACACCCCGCCCCATCGCTGTAACATCCCGCACTCCTGTTTCCAGATCCCGACCCATTCCTGTAACACCTCACTCCAGTGTTACCAGATTCCAATCGGTGACCATAACTTCACACTGCTATTTATAAATTCAATCCGTTCATTTTATAGCTACGCAATTATCTTCTTCCGCTGTGTAGCTGCTGCTCCCTTTCACTGACGGAGGGGATGCTCCAACTGAACTGTGAAACTTCATCGAAAGGAATAGTTGTTAAAAGCAATGGGGAAAACCCTGGTGACCCAATCGGGATCCGTGCAGCCTGCCGTTTATTAAGCTCACTGAACAAACATCTACAGTTAACCCGTTCGTAGCCTGACTGCCGGAGGAACACGTAAAATGAACAAGATAAAACGGTGATGGTGTCCAGGATATATTTTCACCCACCCCGGCAATTTTACCCCTACTCCCATCGGACAGAAAATACAAAAGCCTGAAAGCACGAACCACCAGGCACAAGGACAGCTTGTATCCCGCTGTTATCGGACTACTGAACGTTTCCCACGTACGATTGGATGGACTCTCCACCTCACAATCTACCTTCTCACTGTCTGCCGGCAGTGCACTTTCTCTGTAACTGTTACACTTTGTTCTGTTTTCAGTTATTGTTTACCTTCTACCACCTCAAAGCACTGTTGTAGTGAATTGATCTGTATGAATGGTGTGCCAGACAATTTTTTCACTGTACCTCCATACATGTGAAAATAATAAACCAAATTATTAAACCATTCTAGAGCGGGAGAGAAAGCAGCCAAAAGGTGCGGCACATGTTGTTACCAACGACATAGGTAGGAAGAGGGATGAGGTCCTGAAAAGTGAGTTTAGGGAGCTTGGCAGAAGGCTGAAGAACAGGATTTCAAGGGTATCAATCTCGGGATTAGGAATAGGAGCAGATGGCAGATGAATGCGTGGCTGCGGAGTTGGTTCAGGGGACAAGGTTTTAGATTTTTGGATCATTGGGATTTCTTCTGGGGAAGGTGGGACCTGTACAGGAGTGCATGGGTTACACCTGAACTCTCGGGGGACCAATATCCTTGAAGGTAGGTAGCTCTTGTGGTTCGGGAGGATTTAAACTAGTTTGCAAGGGGATGGGAACAGGAGGGATAAGTCAGTGGAAGAAGTGCATGGAGTAACGTCAGATCTAAAATACAGAGAGGCTTTAAGGAAGGAGAAGCAGAGTATAGGGCATAAAAGTAGTAAGGTGGATTAGCTGAAGAGCATTTACTTAAATGTAAGAGATATCAAGAATAATGAACTGAGAGCTTGGATAAGTAAATGGAACTATGATATTGTGGCTCTTGCAGAGACTTGGCTGTCACCAGGGCAGGAATGAATACTGAATATTCCCGGATTTCAGTGTTTTAAAAGGAATGGGGGATGAGGAGGAGGGGTGGCGATACTGGTCAGGGATACTGCTACAGCTTCAGAAAGGGTCGTTAATGTAGTAACATCCTCTCTCGAATCAGTACGGGTCGAAGTTAGGAACAAGAAAATAACAGTGACTCTACTCGGGGTATTATATAGGCGACCTGGTAGCAGCAAGGATGCTGAGGAGCAGATTGGGAATCAGACTTTGGAAAGGTGCAAAAAAAACAGTGTTGTTATCATGGGAGACTTCAACTTCCCAAATATTGACTGGCACCTGCGTTGTACCAAAGGTTTAAATGGGGCAGAGTTTGTTAATTGAGTAAAGGACGGATTCCTGTCACGGTATGGTGACAGGCCGACCAGAAAGAATGCCATACTCTATCCAGTTTTAGGTAATGAACCTGTACAGGTGACAGATCTCTCAGTGGGAGAGTATTTGGGGGATAGTGACCATCGCTCACTCACCTTTAGCATTGTCATGGACAAGGACAGTAGCAAAGAGGGCAGGAGGGTATTTGATTAGGGAAGGGCAAATTATGGGTCTATAAGGCTCGGACTTGCGACTGTAAATTGGGATGACAATTTTAAAGGGAATTGTACTCAAGAGATGTGGTCGTTGTTCAGGTATCTCTTGCAGGATGTGAGGGATAAATTTGTCCCAGTGAGGCAGAGATAGAATGGGAGGGTGAAGGAACCATGGGTGACAAGAGAGGTGGAACAACTAGTTAGGAGGAAGAAGGCAGCATTCATAAGGTGTAGGCAGAGAGGATCGGATAGAGCTCTTGAGGAATATAGAGAAGCAAGGAAGGAACTTAACAAGGGGCTGAGGAGAACAAGAAGGGGACATGAAAAGATCTTGGCGAGTAGGGTCAAGGGAAACCCCAAGCCACTTTTCACTATTGAAGAGCAAAAGGACGACGAGAGTAAAGGTAGTACCGATGAGAGACAAAGGTGGGAAGATGTGCCTGGAAGCTGTGGAAGTGGATGAGGTCCTCAATAAATATTTCTGGTCAGTATCCACCAAGGAGAAGGTCCTTGATGACGCTGAGAACAGTGTTGGTGAGGCTGAAGTTCTAGACCATGGTGATATCAAGAGAGAGGATGTGTTGGAGCTGTTAGAAAATATTAGGAGAGATAGGTCCCCCGGGCCTGAATGAATATTCTGCAGGCTGCTCCGTGAGGCGAGGGAGGAGATTGCTGAACCGTCGGATAGAATCTTTGTGTCTACGTTGTCCACGGGAATATTACCGGAGGACTGGAGGGTGGCAAATGATGTCCCCATATTCAGAGAAGGTAGTAGGGGTAGTCCAGAAATTATAGACCAGTGAGCCTTACGTCTGTGGTGGACAAGCTGTTGGAACGGATTCTTAGAGAAAGGATCTATGGGCATTTGGAGAATCATGGTCTGCCTCAGGACAGCCAACACGGCTTTGTGAAAGGCAGATCATGTCTCACAAGCCTGATAGTGTTCTTTGAGGAGGTGACCAGACCGATTGATGAGGTTAGTGCAGTAGATGTGGTCGACACGGATTTTAGTAAGGCATTTGACAAGGATCCACATGGTAGGCTTCTTCAGAAGGTCAGACGGCATGGGATCCAGGGACGCTTGGCCGTGTGGAGTCAGAATTGCCCTGCCTGTAGAAAGCAGCGGGTTGTGGTGGAGGGAGTGCATTCAGACTGGAGGGCTGTGACTAGTGGTGTCCCACAAGGATCGGTTCTGGGACCTCTACTTTTTGTGATATTTATTAATGACTTGGATAAAGGGTAGAAGGGTGGGTTAGCAAGTTTAAGTTTACAGATGACACAAAGGTCGGTGGTGTTGTGAATAGTGTAGAGCACTGTCGGAGACTGCAAAGGAATATTGATAGGATGCAGAGCCGAGCTGAGAAATGGCAGATGGAGTTCAATCCGGAGAAGTATGAGGTGGGACACATTAGAAAGACAAACTCCAAGCGGAGTACAAGGTTAATGGCAGGATTCTGGGCAGTGTAGAGGAGCAGAGGGATCTGGGAGTTCATATCTGGGGGTTGTCTCACAGGTGTTTGGGGTAATGATGCAGCTCTGCAAAACTCTGGTTAGATCACACGAAGAGTACTGTGTCCAGCTCTGGTCCCCTCATTGTAGGAAGGATGTGGAAGCGTTGGAAAGCGTGCAGAGGAGAATTACCAAATTCTGCTTGGTTTGGAGAGTATGGGTTATGAGGAGAGACTAAGGGCGCTAGGGCTTTACTCTTTGAAGGGAAGGAGGATGAGAGGAGACATGATAGAGGTGTACAAAATATGATGAGGAAAATATGCAGCAGACAGCTAGCGCCTCTTTCTCAGGGCACCAATGCTCAATACAAGAGGACATGGCATCACAGTAATGGGGTGGGAAGATCAAGGGAGATTGCAAAGGAAAGTGTTTTACCCAGAGAGTCGTTGGGGCATGGGATGTGCTGCCTGCGGTGGTGGTGGAGGCAGCTACATTTGTCAAGTTCAAGAGATTGCTGGATAAGCATATGTAGGAATTTAAAATGGAGGGTTATGTGGGAGGAAGTTGTTTGATAGTCTTATGCGAGGTTCAAAGGTCGTCGTGCATTGTGGTCAGAAGGGCCTGCATTGTGCTGTACTGTTCCATGAGTCTCTGAAATTAGTACTGCACAGTGAGATGGACCGATTTGGCCAGGGATCTGTCTGAAGGGCCAATGGGGTTTGGACGTGAGATCCGCAATTCTGTGGACTTTGAACAGTTCCCTCAGAGTGATAGATCCAGATGAATGCTTTCTTTAGATGGTAGGATGGAGACAGAAATTGGGGAACTTTGAGTCATATAATCTGACATCGCTGGGAAGACGATGGCTGGAATGGATGATTCAGACACTTTGGAAATTATGCGTTGTCAACTTGTTTTATTTATGACATGGACTTGGGACCATATACATGTAAAAAAAATCTGACCATCAGACACCGTTTGAAAGCCCTTCCACTCACCTTAAACTGATGATATCTTGTTTTGGACACACCTACATGCGAACAAATATTTTCGAGATCACTCCTGTCTGTTCCTCTCACAATCAGGTAGATTTCTCTCAGATCACCTCCCATGGAAAACAAGCCCAGGCTATCCAATCTCTAGTGACCATAATTACACAGACTGCTCTAAATGCAGGTTGCTCCATCACGTTACATCTTATATTTCATGTTCATACCAGGAAGTCTGGCATGCCTCACGCCTTACCCACCACCCGATCAACCTCTGCAGCCACTTCTGGGAGGTCTGAACTTGCACCAAATGATTTCTCTTGCACTTCAACACTGTTATATATTTTTCCATTAACAACGTATTGCATCTTTATATTTGATCTCCCAAATCAATGCCCTTCACATTTGGCAGGATTGAACAAAATCAGCCATTTCTCAGCCCATATCTGCAACTGATCTGTATCCCACTGTATCCTTTGGCAATCTTCTACACTTTATCCAAAACACCACCAATCATTGTATCGTCTGCGAACGTACCAACGTACCCATCTACAGTTTCATCCAGGTCATTTTGATATATCATGAACAGCATAGGGCCCTCTACGGATCCCTGTGGAACACCATTTGTTAATGGCCTCCGGACAGAATAAGTCCCATCGACCACTTCCCTCTCTCTTCTATGGTCAAGCCAATTCTGAATCCAAACCTCCAGGTCATCGTGGATGTCGAGGGTCGTAATCTTCTAGGTGAGCCTACCATGAGGGACGTTGTAAAACGTCTTACTAAAATTCATGCAGACAAGTTGCATATGCCCACCTTCTTCAAAGAAATTCGTCACCTCCTCCAAGATATGAATCAACTTCATGAACAAGTCTTTACCATGACAAAGCCACGCTATCTGTCCCTAATTAGACCACGGTTTTCCAAATGCTCATAAATCCCATCCCATAGAATCCCCTCCAATAACTTCTCTGCTGCGGACGTTAGTCTCACGTGTCTATAGTTTCCAGGAATATCCCAATTTCACTTCTCGCCATTCCTCGTGCCCATCGTCAGTGGCTGTTGAGGACTCGAAGTTCTTGATCAAATCCTCTTCAATCTTATCTCTTGCGTCTCTAAATAACATGGTGTTTATCTTCTCAGGCTCTGGGGACGTATTTCTTCTAACATTTGATATCTTCAGCCCAGGATAAAGACTTTGACTCTCTGGGTTATCTCTGCCTCGCCTAACTTGAGACATTTCCATCAGATCGCCCTTTCGCCTCCAATACTCCAGAGAAAACAACACAACTTTGTCCACCCTATGCTTGCGGCTAGTACTCCCCAATACAGGGAACATCTTGGCGACCGTCTTCTGCACCATCTCTAAAGCTGCAACATTGCTCCAAAAGTGTGACCACCAGAACTGCACACTAAACTCTAAATAAGACACCACTGATGACTTAAACAGCTGCAACATGCCTTTCCAACATTTTCACTCACCGCCACGACGGAAGAAGGAACGCATGCCGTACGCCTTCTTTAGCATCCTATCTGCTTGTGTGGCCACTTTCAGGAAACTATGCCCTTGAGCCACAATATTCCTCTGTACATCAGTTCTGCTAAAGTTATGGCCAGTAACTGTGTCCTTTTCCCTTGCACTTGAGCTCTTAAACTGCAAGACCTCACAATTGTTCGGTTTAAACTTCATCTGCAATTCCTCCACCCATATCAGTAACTGATCTGTATGCCGCTGTATTCTTAGACAGCCGTCCACACTGCCCACAACGCTACCAATCTTCAGGTCATCCGCAAAATTACTAACCCACCCATCTACATTTTCATCCAAGTTCTTTTCATGTATCAAAAAGAACAGAGGATAATCCACTGCTCACTGAGTAACACCACTGTTCGTGGAGCGTCGGGGAAGGGAGACGGAATGATGGAGGGTGGGAAGAGAGGGGGGAGGGAGAGAGATTTATGGAGGGGAGGGGGTGATGAACGAAATGCAAGAGTCATGGAGTCACAGAATAATGCAGCACGGAAACAGTCCCTTCGGCCCAACTGCTCCATAACGACCACAGCATACGGCCTGCTGGTCCCAGTTGTCCGCAGTCGCCCCACAACCCTGCAAGCTCTTCCCAGGTAATTACTGCCCTCTATGTAAAGAGGTTAACTCTCAGGTCACTTTCAAATCTCTCCCCCCCCCCCCATCTTGTACCTGTGCCTTCCAATTTCGGACTCCCCAATCCTGGGAGAAAAGACTATGACCGCCCATCTTATCCGTACCCGTCGTGATTTTATAAACTTCGATGAGGTCACCCCTCATTCTCCTGCACTCCAGGGAATAGAGAGCCAGCGTGGACAACCTCTCCCTGTGACTCAGGCCCTCTGGTCCAGGCATCATCCTCGTAAATATCTTCTGCACCATCTCCAGCTTGACAGTGTCTTTCCTATAACATGGTCACAACAAATGTACACAATACCCCAAATGCGGCGTCACCAACGAACTATACAACTGGAAAATAATGTAACTATTCCTGAACTCGATGCCATGACTGAAGAAGGCCAGCATGCTAAACGCCTTTTTCATCACCCTGACTACTTACGCAGCCACTGTCAACGAACTGTGAATTTGTATTCCCAGATCCCTCTGTTTTGCAACATACGTCTGGACTCTGCTATTCACTTTTTAAGTCCTACGCTGGCTTGACTGTCCAAAATAATCACCATACTCTGATCTAAGTTTAAATCCATTTGCCACTCTTCAGCCCATATCCCAAACTGATCAAGATCCCTTTGCAACTTATTGCAACCTGCCTCATTCTCAAAAAGATGCTAAGTTGCTAATCGTGCCATACACATTCAAATCCAAATCATTTACATGCATAATGACTGAAAGGTCCCAACACAGATCCCTGGGACACCACACTGCTCACAGTCCTCCATTCGGAGAATCGAACATCAACTATCACTCTCTGCAACTTATGATCGATCTAATTCTGAATGCACCTCGGGATCTCCCGCTGAATCCCATGCGACCTAACCTTCCAGATCATACTGCCGTGTGGAACCCTGTCAACGGCCTTACTGAAGTCCATATAGACATCATCCACTGCCCTACCTTCCTCTATCCCCTTGGTTGCCTCTTCGAAAAAGTCCAAAAGGTTTGTCAGACGTGCACGCCCAGGGAAAATCCGTGTTGACTGTTCCTTATCTACTATTTGACGATCCAATTGATGATAGACCTTGTCCCTCAGAATTCCGTCCATAACTTCCCTACAACTGAAGTCATGATGATTGGTCTGTAGTTCTCTGGGCTGACCTTGCTACCTTTCTTAAACAACGGAACAACCTTGGCCGCCCTCCAGTCTTTTGGAACTTCACCAGTGGCTATCGACTAAGTAAATATCTCCGCAAGGGCGTCTGAGATTTCACCCTGGCCTCCCAAATGTCCGTTTGTGCATTTGGTCAGGCCCTGTGGATCTGGCCACTCTAATTTGCTTTAAGGCTGCAAATACCTCCTTCGCTGTAATGAGGATATGATCCAAGCCCTCACTACTGATTACACTCATTTCTCCAGCATCCGTGATATTATCCGTTGGAAACACGGAGGGGAAACAGGCATTAAAAATCTCAGCCATTTCCCGTGTCTCCACACTTAGGTGGCGCTGGGGGTCATCCATAGGACCTTGTCTCTCCTGGGATTATCTTGCTCCTTGCCTGCCAAATCCATCTCATACCCTCTTTTTACCCTCCTGATTTCCCTCTTAAGCCCCGTCATTAAATTTTTATATTTGGCGAGGATTTAATTTGTACCCAGCTGCCGAAACGCGACGGCCGCTTCCTTCTTTTTTCCTGAGCAGATACTCAATATCCCTCGTCAGCCAGCGTTCCTTGAAGTTTGCACATCTCCCCTTCACCCTGTCAGAAACATGGCGTCCCTGGACCCTTGATAGGACTCTATTGAAAGCCGCCCCCCACTTGCCAACTTTTCCTTTTCTTTCAACTGGAGTCCCCATTTGATACCAGCGAGATCCCGCCTAATCCTCTCAAAGTTTGCCCTGCTCCTGTTCAGTAGTTTATGCAGTGATGAGAGTGGAGCCGGTCGTTTAACAGGACAGAGTAGATGTGGCCAATCTGTTTCCCTTGGTGGGTGTCTACGACCAGAGGAGACAATCTTAGAATTAGAGGGTACAGGTTTAAAACAGAGATGAGGAGAAATTTCTTTAGCCTGAGGGAAGTGAATTTAAAGGAATTCTTTGCTCCGTACAGCAGTGGAGGCCAGGTCATTTGAGGCGTTTAAGGAGCGGATAGACAGATATCTAATTAGTCAAGGTATCAAGGGATATGGGGATAAGGCCGGAAATTGTGGTTAGAATAGCTTTTTTTGCGCTCATGGCGCAGACTCCCCCCCCCCCCCCGTTTTTTTTCTCATTTCTAATTTCTTTTTTTCTTTTTCCCTTTTTCTTTGGAACAAAGTCGATAGGCCGAATGGTCCACTTCTGCTCTCTTGTCTTGTGATCTTGTGATCTTGATCTCGAATTGTTGAAGGAAAGTCGCTGTTCCTGAACATGGTGGTGTGTGACTTCAGGCTTCTGTACCTCCTGCCCAATGGTAGCTGCGAGAAGATGGCATGGCCAGGATGGTGGAGAAGTCTTGAATAACGGACGTTGCTTATTGAGGCAGCGCCTCCTGCAGATGGTACCGATGGTGGGGAGGGATGTTCCCTGATTCATTGGGCAGAGTCCACCACTCTCTGCAGCTTCTAACGTTCCAACGCATTTGAAGTGCCGTTCCGGACCACTTGCATCCGGCCAGAACACGTCCAGCGGGACATCTGCAGAAGTCTTTTAGAGCGCTCGGTGTCAAGCCGAACCTCCTGAACCTCCTAAGAAAGTAAAGACACTGGCGCGCTTTCCTTATGATTCCATCGGTATGCTGGGCCAGCGACAGTTCGTCCGTCATGTTAAAGTCCAGAGTTTCAAAGCTGCAGATCATCTTCACCGTGGAAGAAAAGACAGACCTGAGCTTTTGACCCTGTAACTCTCCCCACAGACGCTGCACGGCTGGGTCGTCTGCAACACAGTGGTGCCAACATCGAGTTTTCCAATTATATATAAACCTCCCCTTCTGTGGGGTTTTGTCCCCTTTTACCCTCACTTTCCCCCATCTCTCTTTCCGAGACCGGCAACACAGCACGTCACGGAAACCAGCATCCTCCACGGACTCTGCCTACACTTCCCGCTGCCTCGGTAAAGCAGCCAAAATAATCAAAAAACACACAGACCCCGGTAATTCTCTGTTCTCCCCCCCCCGCTGTTGGGAAGAAGATAAAAAAGCCAGAGAACACGCACCACCAGGCTCAAGGACAGCTCCTAACCTGCGTTTATAAGACTCTTGAACGGAACGCTCATTCATTAAAGAAGAACACTTCATCTACGTCATCCTGGCCCTTGCACCTTATTGTCAGCCTGCGCTGCAGCTTCCTTGGAAAAGTAACACTTTATTCTGCATTCTGTTATTGTTTTTGTTTCCTTTGTGCACTCTCTCAATGAACTTATGTATGGAATTATCGGTCTGGATGTATGCAAAACATAAGCCGTTTGCTGTATCCAGTAATATATGACAATAACAATAACCAATAATAAACCAATTACCAAACAAAGAAGAGACTAAATACAAGAACAAAACGGGCAGTGATGCCTGTATTAATTCCAGTGCCACCTGCCAATGTGAGCAGAAACAGAAAGATGAGCCAGATAAATGTGTGTCTGAGGAGCTGGTGCAGGGGGCAGGGATTCCGGTTCTTGGATCATTGGGATCTCTTCTGGGGCAGAGGTGAGCTGTGAAAAAGTCAGCGTCGACTTTATTGTCTTATGCACAGAGAGATAAATGCACAGGTGCGTTGAAAAACTTACTTGCAGCAGCATCATAGGCATAAAGAGCCACACTGCAATGATTCATGGATACAGGCACTTCGGCCCAACGGGTCCGTGTCAACGACGTTGACAACTCAACGATTCCCAATACCTTGCATAATATAAGCAGCAGTCACAAGAACAAAACATGAATTGAACACAAGTTATACCTAACTATATACAGGAGGTCCGACTGCAGCTGAACTGTAGGGGACCAATATCAGGGGCGGGAGATTTGCTGGTGCTACTCGGGAGTGTTTAAATGAGACCTGCAGAGGGGTGGGACCCTGAGGAGCATACGGGCCGATGAGAGTTTGGAGGCTTCTCCTGCAGTTAACGAGAGCAGGTTTAGCCTCCAGGAGGGGCGAAGGCAAGATTGAAGGTTGGAGTGGTTGCCGGAAATTCGAAAAGCAGGCTTTGAGGCCGTCAGGTTGTAGACAACCACGGTGGAATATGAGGTGTCCGTCCTACAACCTACGTTTGGCCTCAGCGTGACAGTAGGGGAGGCCGTGGATTGAAATGTCAGTGTGGGAGTGGGACTTGGAATTGGACTGGCTGCCCTGCGCTGGATCCTGGTTTTGATGAAACAGTAACCCAGTCAGCGTCGGGTCTCACCGATGAAGAATAGGCCGCCCCGGGAGCAGCGGATGCAATAAATGACACTCCTGGATTCACAGGTGAAGTTCTGCCTCATCTGGAGGGACTGCCTGGGGCCGTGAATCGTGGCAATGGAGTAGTTACGGAGAGATATGGAAAGGGAAGAAAGGTGTCGGAGATGGACTTGGGTAACGACCATGGCTCCGGCCGCCTCCAGGACGAGACCTTTCACGCCGCCGATTCGCATTGGGCTGGCCCCTAGTTTCTTTGTTTCGGGTTGGAACGGGAATAGACGGACAAGGCCTATGACCAGTAAGTCCCCGTTATTCTGCATTGGTCATTTGACTGACAACTAGGGGGGCAATGAGGTAGTGAGTAGGTTTCCACTTTGGAAAGAACAACATGGCATTAACTGCAACTGGATAAATCTGTACAGATGCCATTTCCTGCAAAAGAAAATAAAATATGATCGAACTGGAGCGGATACCGAAAGGATTGGGGTGTAGAGTCACTGGAGAGAGTGCAGAGGAAATTGGGTGTGTGCAGTCACTGGAGAGGGTGCAGAGAGAATTAAGTGTGGTAATGCACTGGAGAAGGTTCAGAAAGGACTAGGGGATTTGATTGTATTGGGAAGGATGCAGAAGAGATGGAATACAGCATCGGGAAGTATATTCTTCGCTGAGGAGCAGGTGCCGGGGGCATGGATTCATTTTCTTGCACCACTGAGATTTATTCTCGGGTAGAGGAGACATATATAAGAGGGACAGATTGCATTGAACCAGAGGGGGACCAATATCCTAGCAAGGAAATTTTCCAGTGCCACACGAAAGGTTTAAACCTGATTGGCATGGGGGTGGTTTTCCGAGCAGGACCATGTCTTGCGATAAAGCCAGCGAGAGCAAATCTAGATGTCAGGAATACTCAGTTAAACAGCATTTATTTCAATGCTCGAAGCTTAACAAGTAAGGCGGGCGAATTCAGAGCATGGATTGGCTCCGACGACCGGAATGCTCTTGATATACAAAAACACGGCTGGCAGGAGGGCAGGACTGGCAGATCCAGGATGCAGATGAACAGGTAATTTGAAGGGACGGAGCTTTTTTCGATAAGGGAGGACGTAACAGCGATGATAAGCGATGGAATACCAGTGGGATTATCCATTCAGGCCACACGGTATAGAACATAGAAATAAGAAGAGGAAGGTCGCTCTTGTGGACTGTATTCTAGACTCCTGCCATAGTCATTGGGAATTTGAGGAGAAAGTGTGCAGACTAATTTATCACGGATTCTAGGAGTCATGGGTGCAATACACACAGGTACAGGCCCTTCGGCTCATCAAGTCCATGCCGACCACGGAGGCCACCCAGCTAGTCCTGATTTCCTGCGCTCAGCCCATATCCCTCCAAGCCCCGCGCTTCCACCTACTAACCAAGTTCTTCTAAAATGATACCATTGTACCTGCCTCAACCATTTCCTTTGGCAGCTCGTTCCATCTACTCAAGCACCAGCAGCGTGAAAACGATGCCATTCAGGTCCCTTTCACCCTCTCACCCGAAACCCATGCCCCCGGGTTTTGGAGTCGATACTTCAATAAGGTCACCCCTATTCTCCTACGTTCCCAGGTAATAAGACGTCTACTGGCCACCATCTCCCTATAATCTATGCCCTCTAGTCAATGCCACATGTTCGTAAATCTTTTCTGCACTTCTCCAGTTTTTCCACGTCTTTGCTATCACAGGGTGACTGAAAATCTACAAAGTCCTTCAAGTGTGGCATCCCGAGCGTGCTAACTACTTTATTCACCACTCTGCATCCCTGTGACGTCGCTTTAAACGAACTATGCAATCGTACTCCATGGTCACCCTCTTCTATTACACTCCCTGGTACCCGACCATTCATCGTGTAACTCCGACGCTGGTTTGAATTTCCAAAATGCATCACCTGACCCTTATCTGTATCGAAATCCATGTGCCACACTTCGGCCCAATTCCGCAACTGATCAAACTCCCCTAGTGATCATCAATAATCTTCCTCGGCATCAACAATACTCCCGAATTTCTTGGTTAGTAGATGGAGGGGCGTGGCTTGGAGGGATATGGGTCGAACGCAGGAAATCGGGACTAGCTGGGTGGTCTCCGTGGTCGGCATGGACTGCGTGGGCTGAAGGGCCTGTATCTGTGTTGTATTGCTCCATGACTCCTTGAATCCGTGATAAATTCAAACCTTGTACATTTTCATCGAAGTTGATGATCGAACCAACGAAGAACAAGCATTCCAACACCGAGCCCTGCGGCACACCACCAATCTGCGGCCTCCATTCCGAGAAACAACCTTCAACCACCACCCTCTGTTTCCTACCTCCCAGTGAATTTTGAATCCACCTAACGAGATCTTCTTGAACTGCATGACACCTCACCTTCCAGACCAGCCTACCATTCGGAACCTTGTCGAAGGCCTTGCTGAATTACAATAGATAACATCCACTGCCCTACCCTCATTTCTCTTTTCGGTGACTTCCTCAAAAAATACCAAAAAGGTTTGTCAAACAGGACTTCCCACGCACACAGCCATGCTGACTTCTCCTCATCACACTCTGTCTGCCCAAATGTAAAGTGACCTGGCAAGAGCCTCAACAATGTTGATGGACAGAGGGATCTTGTGGTACAAATCCACAGCTCTCTGAAAGTGGCGGAACAGGTGCAGTATAAACGGCCAGGGGTCAGAAGACAGTGACAAAACTACTGACACCCATGGTCGTATGATAGTATTGCCTATCAGGTCGGAAGCTACACCACTGTCAATCAAGGGTCCGGATCCGCCTCACCCATTAAAGAGCACACCTGAGGAATGGCTCGTAACCCAGCTTTGTTCTTGACCCTGAATCATTGGATTGTTTCGCCTGAGCGGGCTCCACCCCGCTGCAGCCCTATAAAAGATGGTACACGTGGGCTCTCTTCCTCTTTTCCGACTGCTACTGGGGTCGAGACCACAGGTGAAAGGGTGCACTTCCACAGGTGTCTAGGAGCGTCCTGAATAGATTCCCAGTAGCGTAGAGCCATTGTTTGTCCCGACTCAAGGGGTTCAGACAACGTGATTGTTCGTTCCCTGATCGTTTGTACTAGTTCGTAATGTGTGTGTGTGTGTGTGTGTGTGCGCGCGCGTGTGTGCACTTCACCCCTGTTGCGACTCCCCCCACGTTTCGAAATCACCCTAATGCGAGTGTACGAGGGTGCATTTGTTCCTTCACATTCTGTTCCAGCGTCGGTCTTTGTGAATAAAATCCTCCTTTTAAAGTACAAAGACTTTGTGTCCATATACCATTATCTTCAATATACCAAAATAACCTCGCATAACAATTGGTGCTGCGAGCAGGGTGTTAAGGGTATTGGCTGGACACAGACGCGGGTAGGATGTTCTGGAACAAGGGGAAGAAAGAAAGTATGGGCACTGAGGAGAGCATCCCAGGATGGACCGACAAGAGAGTGGGATTTGGAAGCTTGGCCAGTCTGCTGGCAGACCACGGAGCGCCAGTAGACTGAGCTGAATAGTTAGATCCACGTGGTAAGAAACTCGGGCACCACGTGGTGGCCCTCCTCCAGAGGTCGAAGTTCCCCAGAGCTAAAGGGAGTCAAAGGGGTGCCTTCTGGCCCCTGGCATCCCTTTGAGGCGCCAGGTTGAGATTACAGACCAGTTGCGGAATACCTGCCTACAGATGGAAAAGGAGATAGAAACGCTTCGGCAGCGATGTTGCACGCTGCATGAGGCCGTTCGGACTGCCTAGACTCAGCCAACGATCTCGAGGCCAGAGGTACCGAGGTTGCCTGCGGCTGATTCAATTACAGCAGGCACAAGCCGCCCGCAGGTCTGGCTGGCAACCGGACCCGTTTAAAATCCGTGCCTTGGTCCAGCGCTGCCACAAGCTGGACTCATGGCCGGGGGATGGGGATATTTGGATGGATGAGGATGAGGGGGTACCCGAAGAGACCGAGCCCCATTACACCCGTACCCCGCCCTATGCGCCCGAGCCCTTGCAGGATCGACCCGTCACCACGCAGTCCGAGGTCCGCCATGGTAGGGAACGGAGTCAGGATGGGACCCCGCAGGGGAAGGTGCCCGCTGCCCCTCCGAGACCCGGGACTTCTCCGTTAAAGAGCTCACCCAGCTGGCTGATCTGTACAGCCAGTGGCCGGACGAACGGCTGGCTGCGTGGCAACTCCGCCTGTGGGACGAGGGGGGTCCCAACGTGAACTTCTCTCACCAGGAGGCGAGTGCCCTAGGGAGCTTGACGGACCAACAGAGCATTAATAACGGTCTGCGGGCGCCATCAGGAGGGATTGGGGACGCCGCTACTCTGTGGGATCGTGTAGTGGCCGCAGTGAGAATCCGATACCCTACCCTCCTCGAGTGGGATTTATACGCGCGGCCACAGTGGGCACCGTCATTGAGGATAACAGGGTCATCCGATAGTGGGGACTAGTGACCGGCATATACGCAGGTACGGGTGACCTCGGGCTGTAAGAAAATACCATCTCGACCAGTGAGATAGCGGGCTATCTGGTCGATACAGCGCGCCCCGAACTGCCGCCAGTGTTCCTGCCCCTCATGGGACCCGACAGCGTAAAACAGTACTGGAAGCTATTACCCTCCTGGATGGCTTAGAATAAATGCAGTGGGGGTGGCCACACAAGTCCGTAGGGCGGAGACAAAGGCTAGGGACACCACCTCTCGACTGTCGCGCAAGTGCTGTACCTGGACCTGTTGTGGGCGCATGGGTGTACCGCGCTGCTATAGATGGGATATCGACCCCCGCTCTCCATGCAAGATGGAAAGAACCAGCCTCCCCAAACTGTGACTGTTTTAATCGCAGACTTTACGGAATGTATACTGGGGATCAACGTCTTAAAGGCACAGTCCCTGCACACCAACTGGGCCAAGTTCATCTTTGGAATCGCCTGTGCTCCGGTGGTAGTCGGGGCGGCCAAGTGGGAGCTGGTCGTTGTTCCCCTTTCCGTCCAAGGTCGTTTTCAGTAGACAATATAGGGTGTCGGGGGGGGGGACAACGAGACATCACAGAGGCCGGCCAAGACCTGCTGCGGGAGGGAGTCATCAGACCCGCAGCATCCTATTTTAATAGTCCCGTCTGGCCTGCCCGCAATAAGAACGGGACGTGGTGCATGAAGGTAGACTATCGATACTTAAACAAGGCTGCACACCACACCCCCCACCACCATCTCGCTTCCGCTGTACCCGAAATTGTCACTTTAGTGGAAGATATTGCAGGGTGCCCAGACAAACCATGGTACACCGTTGTGGATCTGGTCAATGCATTCTTCTCCATTCCCCTCCACAATACCTCCTAGGACCAATTTGCATTCACCAGGGACGGGAGACAATATGCATTCAAACGTCTGCAACAAGGGTACATCCATAGCCCAACAATCTGTCATGGCTTCATAGCCCGATATCTGCAAGCCATTCACCTTCCCCCAGGGGTGTCAGTCGCTAATTACATAGATGACGCATTGTTACAGAGACCCTCGGCGGCTATTGTCTCAGAGGCTCTTGATATGTTAATATCCTCCCTCAGAGAACGGGGCTGACCATTAATATGGAAAAGGTCCAAGGTCCAGCCCAGAATGTATTGTTCCCAGGCATACAGTGGCACGCAGGCAGAAGAGAAATTCCTGACCCTGCGAAGAACAAAATTTTAAATTTTGCTGTCCCCACCAACAAGACAGACACCCAGAGTTTCGTGGGCCTTCTTGGCTACTGGCAGCAACACATCCCTCACCTGACCATACTCCTGAGACCGCTTTATAAGATCTCCCACAAGAAAGCCACTTTCTCATGGGGGCCTGAACAGCAGGCTGCCTTTGAAGCAGCCAGACAGGCGGTGGAGCAAGCCCTGCCCCTTTCCCCGCGACAGGAAGGGTTCCCCTTCGAGTTACAGGTCTCCGCGAGCGAGTTGGTAGCCGAGTGGAGCCTCTGGCAGAAGGTCCAGGGGCGCAGAGTCCCACTCGGCTTCTGGACCAAATCACTGCCTGAGGCCGCCAGCCGCTACAGCCACTTCGAGCGCCAGCTGCTGGCCTGCTACTTGGAGGGCCTCGCAACCGAGAACCAAACCGGTACCGACCCCGTGGTAATGACGCTGTGGACCAGGCAGCCCAGATATGCTGCGTTACTGTCTCCCCGTAGGTACCTGACCTTAGAGCCCGAGCTGCATGGGAGCACCGCAAGAGCGGTCAACTAGGGGATGATGGTACACGGCGCTGGGAAGAACAGTTCGGTGTTGCATTTACGGTGGATCAGTGCAAAACCACTGTCGCAAATTGCCCCACCTGCCAGCAGGTAAAACCACGAGGCTGGCCGGCGGGGCCACCGGGTCCCATTCGCCGCCGTAAGCGAGCGCGTCGCGTGTGACAAATAGACTATATCGGACCGCGCCCACGCCACAATAAAAAACAGTAAGCCCTGACGATGGTGGATACATACTCGGGTGTCCTGGTGGCGGTGCCCTGTGAGAGGACCGACCAGAACAGCACCATCAAAGGATCGCAGCACCTCTCCTCCATCATTGGAAACCAATGGGAGGTGCAACACTTCGCGGGGGCTAAGGTACAAAGCTGGGCGATGAAGGCGGGGATCTCGTGGCTGTTTCATATCCCCTACCATCCCCAGGTATCGGGCCTGATATGAACGGCCTGTTGAAAGAGACTTTCCGCACACTGATACCATCCCGCACACTGCAGGGGTGGTCGGGTGTGCTGCAGCAAGCCGTCGATCAGCACAACACATGGCCCACTGGCCCAGGGGGTCCCCATTTATCCCGCCATCTGGCCCACTCACAACCACTCGACTTGCGAGACCCCGAACTACCCGAGGCTGAGGACTCCGGGAGGGTCTGGGTCCGACAGCCACAAGGTGAATCTCAGAAGGGGGAAGTCTTTGCTCACGGTCCCGGATACACTCGTTGGGTTGCGATCCCCGGTCAATCTAACCTCTCATGCCTTCACACCCAAAACCTGACGCACCGAGAATGAGTTTGTCGCTCCCCCCACCCTACAGGACGATGGCGCTCCTCCAGCAACTGCTCCCCCTCATTGCAATGATCGGCATCGGCGAGCCTACGAACACCTTCCTCCGCGTAGCGTTCGAATTCGCCAACACTTGCAATCAATCAGACTGCTGGATTTGCCTCCTAACCCCAGAAAATGCCGGTGAAGCTCTCCCACTTACAGCGATTCCCTTTGATGATCTCCAAATGAACTACCTACACATACTTGTTGCGCCTGTCGGGTTGGGTCAATCGATTTGGGGCGGTGTGTGGGCGGAAGTCCCCAAACATTCCCTTCTCCATTACAGAATATTTCCTCCAGTGATTCCCGATGGGGTGGGTGCTTCAGGAGCTGGTATCTCCCTTCTTACGATTTCACTTCAACCCGAGTCCCTACCCTCAGAGTCACTCAGAAGCAATCCAGTCGGTCGAGAGAATGTTGGTGCAGACTCCAAAACGACCATACTTCCACCTTTCCAGGTGGCTGCAGTGACTACGAGACCAACTGGTACCCAAGGGCCACAGTAACCACCGTCAGCTGCGTTGCTAAGCTGGGAGCTCCCTGGACGTTGAACGGAACCCACTGGCAATGCGGGCACCGTGCCTACCCGTGGCTCCCCACGAGCTGGTTCGGTTGCTGCTTCCCAGCGTTTGCGGTACCCTACGTCCACACACTTGACGACATCGGGGAGAACCCAGCATACAGCGGCCACCGGCGCAAAAGAGCCATCACAGCGGCGGAAAGGTTCCGGATGATTGCCTTTCTCATGTATGCTCGACTGTCCCGAGAAGTCATAAGGATGACCAGCGTGCTCCGGACAGTGACTGACGAAACCAAAATGTCACTGCAACGTACCAGGTATGCCCTAACCCAGACGACAGCGGAGCTGGCTGCTGTCAGGCTGATGGCCCTTCAGACCAAATGGCCCTGGACTACCTACTCGCTGCAGAAGTTGGAACCTGTGAGTGGTCGGGATGGAGTGTAGCACCTTTATCCCAGATGCGTCCAGCAACATCACAGACCTGGCTGATCACACTGGGGACTCGGTAACTAAAATTCAAAAGGCAAGTGATCAGCTCCTCCAGCAAAACATCTCATGGGGAAATTGGTGGCCGTTTGGGTCTCTGGGAGGATGGTGGGCAACTATCGTCCACTGGGCCACCACTCTCGTTTTAGTTGTGATAGCGGACTACATTTTGTGCTGTGCATGCCAGCTTATTAGAACCACTTCTGCCTTCCCTTAGGTACCGAACACTGACGCGTACTTCTGTTATATTAGTTGTAGCTGTCCCCATGATTTGTAAGTGGTATAACTTCTGAGGAGCGGAATGTAGTATGAAAGGCCAGTGGTCAGATGACAGTGGCAACACTACTGACCCCCATAGTCGGATGATAGAATTGTCTGTCGGGTCTGAAGCTACACCACTGTCCATCAAGGGTCCGGCTCCGCCCCACCTATTAAAGAGCACACCTTAGGATTGGCTTGTAACCCACCTTTGTTCTTGACCCTGAATTATTGGCTTGTTGAATTACCTGAGGGGGCTCCACCCAGCCACGGCCCTAGAAAAGATGGGACGCGTGGGCAGCTCTCCCTCTTTTTCAGATTGCTGCTGAGGTCGAGACCAAAGGTGAGAGGGTGCACCCACCTGGATATCGGAACGTCCTAAGTAGATTCCCAGTTGCGTAGAGCCGTTATTGGTCCAGATTCAGGGGGTTCAGACAACGTACTTCTTCGTTCCGTGATCGTTTGTACCAGTTCGTTGTGTGTGTGTGTGAGAGCGTGTATGCGAATCCCCCACGTTTCGTGATCACCCGAGTGCGAGTGTGTGAGTGTGCATTTGTTCCTTCTCATTCTGTTCCCGCGTCTGTCTTTGTAAATAAAATTCTCCTTTTTGAATTACAAAGACTGTGTGTCGAGGTACCTCTATCTTTAAGTCCAAAAGAACCTTTCTCATAACAACAGGGCAGGCAGTATCCAAGTAGAAAAACAAACGCTCAATGATTCAGGTCACGACCATTCCTCTGGACTGTTCTGAAGAAGTGTCCTGAAGAAGGCTCCTGACCCTAATCGTTGACGGTCTGTTTTACTCCACTGGTGCTGCCTTGCCTGAGTGCTTCCAGCATCTTGTTTTTTTTCATCTGGATTCCAGCATCTGCAGTCCTTTATTTCTCTATTCTTATCTTCACCAGCATGTGACACCCTGAGCAATGCAGTGATTACAGCCCAGAAACTCCCGCTCTTGTACCTTCTTCCAATTTCCCCATCTTCACTATTCAGGAACTCGTTCCTTCCTCAGCTTATCCCGTTTATACGAACGTGGCCATAAATGTCTGGCTGCTGACGCTACTCATGCGAATGAAATACCTCCCATCGTCAATGATTCTTGTCTCAGCCCCCTCTGGCACATTCACATCCGCTCTCCAGTGTGCGAACAGATGTGTACAGTCTTGACGAAAAGAGTTTTTCTTACAAAATGCCCTCCGTATTATCTGAAAACAGTCCCACAGACTGGGACGCTCTGAGAGAAAATTATCTCTCACTAAGTTGGCATTCGATTATTGAAAGCTATGGCCTGGAGTTCCAAATTCTTCGCCATCAGGCGACGTCATCAGCCACTCAAATTCTGACCTTCTTTGGACAGACTCAGGTGGGACTCGAACCCAGAATCTTTGAAATATTTGAGCACACAATAGTACAAGTCCAACACGCTATCCATTGCGCTGAAGCACTGAGTGTCAACCCCTTTGATGCAGATTGATAAATTTACAAAAAGCAAATCGCAATTTGTCAAAGGCCAACTCTAGTCCGTTCTCGTTTGTTCTTTCACTGAAGAAGCGACAGTCCCATACTGCCTATTCCATTGCAGCACGAGGTTCGTCAATAACATTTTCCGAGAAATTAGACGGCACGAATATCTGGTGAAGTACCTGGAGTTTTCTTTGGGGTCGGTGAGATTCGCTTGCGTTTATGCACCTGCCTCGCTGAACACCTGCTCAAGAACCAGCAGATTTCAGGGGAATAGCCAATGGGCGGTTATCAGCTTGATGTCACCGTGAGCACACTGCCGCCTCCTCCACGCTGATGTCAGAACTCTGGAATTCTTGCAAATTCCGCGTGATGAAAGTAAAATTCAGAACAGATTACAGTGTTTTCCCTTTTCAAATGAAACTTCTGGACGATCTCTTCTTGGAGGAATTTCCTCTAATTTATCTCTTACACTGGCGTACTGACGCGAAATTTGTTAGTGAAAATTCGGAAAGGACAGAAAATCGAATGAAGCACAGAACTGCGACTGATATTCCGTGAGGATGGATTGAGATACCGGAGTATTGAATAAAAATTGAAGTGAAAAAACTCGGAGAAAGCTTGTCCAGAGGTAGCTTGAGGTCCAGGTAATTACCAACTCCCTGGTAATTGCTGCACAAGTCGATAGGGTGGTAAAGAAGGCGTGCGTGTGCTTAAATTTATACGTTGTGAAATGGAATTCAGGAGTCAGGAAGTTATGTTGCAGATTTAGTAAACTCTGGATGGAACGTATTTGGAGTATTGCATTCAATTATGTCACCCCATGGAAGGAAGTCTCTGTAGGTTATGGACAGGGCTCAATAGAGGTTTACTTGGATTCTTCCTGGAACAGAGGCAAGAGTTGTCTAGGAGAGATTTGACAAACTGGTTTCCCTGTCTCTGGAGTGGAATGGAAGGGGAGATCTAACAAAAGTTTATCAAATTATGAGAGGGATTGATAAAGTGTACAACTGGTATATTTTTCTTGTTTCAGAAACGAAATGTCTAATGCTGGATGGCATGCATTTAACTTGGGGGGGAGGACTGGAGTACAAAGGACACCATTCGGGGCAAGTGTTTTATACAGAGAGCGGTTGGTGTCTGGCGATTGAGGCGTTTAAGAGGCTCTCAGATAGACACATGAATGTGCAGATAATGGAGGGAAAGGGACCATGCTCAACAGGAGTGATTAGTTGTCATTATTTTAATTAGTTCCGCACAACATTGTGGGGCGAATGGCCTGTTCCTCTGCTGTACTCTCGCATGTTCAATGAAGCAGCAAATTAAATTTACTTGCTTATGCCTATATTTAATCTAGATTAGCAAAGAGGAAACATCACAGACAAAAAGTAGAAGAAAACTAGGAACCAAACTGCAAGTGCCGTCTCACCAACGTCTGGTGCAGCTGTAACATGACATGTCATCTCTGCTGTCGATACTCTGATTTATGAAGGCAGGTGTGCCAAACTACGTCTTCACCACCAGGTCCAAAATGGTAACGTAATGTTTTCAACAGAGGGCTCGTCCGGGATTTGAACCCGGGACCTCTCGCATACTCGGAAATTCAAACCCAAAGCGAGAATCATACCCCTAGACCAACGAGCCCCTTCCTACTCATCACGCTACTCTAATCCAATCCGTAACTGGAATATTTTGTGCAAAGTTCAAGGCAAGGACACGGGGCACCATGCTGCTCCAATTCTGCACTGAACCACTGTGAGAATCATCAATTTATAACCGTAATGTGATGTTTCAACGTTAATCCATTGTGGAAACAAGGGCCTGGCCCAAAGCAGCTGAAGGAGTTCTTCATTCCCGCTTTATTAGGCCGCTTTTTCTGATAATACATCATCAAACGCTGTGACTGAGTTCGGAGGTCATTGGTGACAGAACAGACGGCAGCGGAGAGCACTTGGCCATAACATTTCTTCCTGCCGTGTCTTTCCCCCTTTACAATATGTTGGTGCAAATGTTTGAGAACAGGGTTGCAGAGATATGGGAAAACTCCCATTGCTTGTTCGCTCTGGGGAGGATTTATCAGCCAAATATTCTCACCTTTGAAGTATTGACCGTTGCCTTTCTATTCCGGAGAGATGTTTATGCGCTGAAAAATAGAATGTGTTGAAGCATTAAAGAAGTTGGCGGAATATTTATTTGCAAACATACATACAATATTCACAATTGCAGTTAAGAAGCTTTTATTACATTTTGCATCAGTGTTGAAGATTGAGTTGTCAGAAGGTCGGTAATTACTGGTGGCGCCGGACCTGTGCACAGAATCGCTGGAGCCGGTGTGGTGATTATATTCCAACAGTGCTGTTCAGGGGGCTGCAGCGGCGATGTGGACTTTGGATTTGGGACCCTCTTTGTTCTTCATATCAGTCCACGAGCTCCTATCGTACCGAAAACCATCTTGTATTTCTCTTTTCCTCTGTTCTAACGAAGTTTCCCGGACTCGAAACGTTGACTGTTTTTTTGCAATGCAACCTCAACTGCTGAGTGTTTCCCTCATTTTCAGTTTGTGCTTCGAGAAATTCCAGGCTGGTTGTGTCGCAAGGAGCAATTTACGAAGTTATGCATCGAGGAATGGCGGAAAGGTCACTGTCTTACAACTGGAGCCCACCTGATTTCCGCGAAATCACTTCCTGATCATCAGAACCTCAACAGTACGCACACTGATGCATGGCCAATCCCAGATAAAGAAATCTTGTCATATTCAATGTCGCGATCTTGTGATATCTCAGTGACGTTTCAAGCAGGAAATTTTCTTGAGACCAATGGTCTACAGAGGACTCTCCGTATCAGATGCGTTCGTCAACCACGAAACTGTGCTCAAACTCTCAAAGTCGACTATTCATTTCCCTCCCCAGACTCTGCGTGATCCACTGAGTTCCTCCAGCATTTTATGTGCGTTGCCTCAGCATCTATAGTCTCACGTGGGTCTCTGTCTGTCTGTCTGCCTGTCTGTCGCTCTCTCTGTCCGTTAAAAAAATCATTTCTAACGTAATTTTAACGTTAAAATCCATGAAATGACCAGGGGACGAGTTCAGATCATTTTTGAGCATTGAACTGTTCTATTGTGTTGCTAAATTGGATGCAGTTCCACTGCTTTTGGAAAAAGAGATGATTATCCTACAGCTGTCACCTGAATTGCCAGCATTTCTCTGTTTTGTCCTTTCACTGAAGCAATGTCTGCATAATTGTAAAGGAAGCAGTTTCTAATTCCCGGCGTCGTCTCACACCCAGTCTCGCCCTACACTTTCGCACACGGACCATCGCTTCCAAACAAAGAGTCTTGTTCAACGTCATTCATATCCCATCCACGTGACCTCCTCAGGAATCACCCCTTACTTTTCACGAGGCCTTTGCATTTGTTTATACCGATGTAAGATCTGCGTAGGTCGTGTATACAGATAAGTTAATTCAATAAACTGATAGAGTCTGTGCCTGGTGTGGCGGGGATCTGTGGACGGAGATCCTGGAGATTTCACAGTATCCAGGATGGTAACTGAGAATTCTATTCTTATCGAAAGCAAACATATTTAAAGAAAGCTGAGATTCCGGCATTGTTTCATCCTCACCTCCCAGCTCTGCCGACAAAATAAACAGCGCTGAACGCAGCCAATGTACTGCCATTTCACTGGATTTGTGGCATTTCAGTAAATATCCAGAATCACTTTCTCGGGTAAGAAATGCAAGTAAAACCTTTTGAGTCAATTTGCTCTTTTCCGAAGACAGAAAATGAGGATTGATTTTGGGATTTACGTTAGCGTCGTCACCAGCACAGAACGGTGACATTAGCCATCAGTGTGACCAAGTGATCTCAGGTTCTTGGTTCATGTCGCGGAGACTTGGCTTCGAATCCCACTCCGGAATGTAATTAAGCCACTGACTCATCCTTCGTATCCATTTCCTGTTTTACTGCCGGCAGTGTTGGCTTGCACCATCAGTCCTTCGGGCACTGAACAACTCTAGTCCTCCTGACCTATCACTGCCGCTAGATTTTAAAACAAAAGTTACGCTTCATGAAATTATATCACGCCACTCCCACGTCGTTCTGTCCACCTCATTTACTAGCCCCAACTACTCCAGATATTGCCCACAGGAACAGTCGGAATCCCGTGACAGTGACTCCCGTCTCGAATTTTCCAGGTTCCCCCGAGATAAACTTTTACCGGAAACAGGCTGCGTCATTTTTCTGGCACCAAAGTACTGAAATCTATTTCCCTGCTGCCTGACGAATGGACCGTTCTCGGAAATTAACGTCACCGCAATGATTACAATTTCAAATTTGTTTCTCCGTGGGATCAGTGTGTCCGACGTTCAGACGCTCTCATGTGGATTATCAGTGGTATAAGCTGTGGCACTCAGAGTAAATGGAAGAGGAGACCATGACCGTGATCTCTGAAGGTGGTGAATTATTTCTGAACGGACCATGAACCCACGAACCTTTGGCACTGTTGATTTATTTTTTGAAACTTCTCGGAATTGTTCTGTACTTTTGTCTTGCACTGTACTGCTGCCGCAAAACAACGAATTTAACGACATATTTCAGTGATAATGAACCTGATTATGAGACTGACCCATTCCTGAGGCAGGAAACGGGCTGTGCAGTACTGGGAGTATTTGCTGAAACAGTGTCGGGAGAGAATCATGAACCAACCCGCACTTTACCACACCTGATAACCCAGTGATTCTACAGACCCGCGCGGCTTTCTCTTTTCAGACGCACGCTGTTCCCGTCATGGAGAAGGTGAATGAAAACTGCAGAAGTTTGACTCTGTATTTCACATGCAGAGCAAATTCGTTCAATACCTGACGGTCGGCGGGAGAATGTGATAATCCTGCATTGCAGTTTACTTCCACTGTCCCCTGTGGAATCTGATGAGCTGTGCAGGAAGATCTTCACTCGTTGCTTAAAATAAGTACAAAATAAATCTACCAGCAGACAAGAGCTCCACCAGTCACAGAACGATGTCCAAGTCATCATTTCAGGACCACTTGGCTGCACTAACATCACACTTGTAATTCGTTTAATGTCCACTGTAATCACATCACTGTCGAAATTATGTTCAGCGAGTGAGACTCATCAGTTTTCAGGCGGAGAATTCCAAAGATACTCTTCCTGTGGTTGAAGACAATTCTCCTCGTCTCCTCTGGCTGGCCCAGCTCTCATCCTCAGACAGTGGCTTCTTGATCTAGACAGTTACAACTTCACCCGACAAGGCTTTTTAACGTCAAAACATTCTGACTCTGGCCCCAATATGAGTGACAGAACTGTGCAGGCAGCATTGTCCTCTTTTGAAACCGGAATGTATGGGACCTGATGGTCTTTGAAGGGATGGTGCAGAAAGTTTAACTGGAAAAACTCTTGACCACACGAGTTCACGCCGTTTATGTTCCATGGAGCGGGATCACACGGATATATCATTCTGCCCACCGTGACCGTGCCACCCATCAAATCCCGATCTATACCAAACTCATTTCAACCATTTGTCACCCAGTCATTGCAATCTTATCCCAAGCTAACAAATCCCACTCAAAGCTACTCGGTCTCAGTTCTTCTTCGTCCATTGAAGAGCTGTCTCATCTCACATCGACTACCAATTCCAAGACCTGGCCAACAGTACCGAATGACCAATGTAGCATTCAGTGTGTCATTGAGATTTGTGCTGTTCGGAACCGGGACTTCTGGTTCACATTAAATAATTCTGCTGTAGGGTTCAGGTCACTGGACTAGAGGTTGCTGGATGATCGCCCCAGGAAACATTATAATGACCTGCTCTTCCGTCAGATTCGGCTGCTGGAGATCTGGAAGCAGGTAAGCATTGTTTTGTACCAGGCGGTAGGATAAACTTTCATTCCATTCTGCAACAAACACGTTCCTGTTTGTCCCCAGGGCCACGCGGAAATCTCCAACAGTTTAATAGAAACAATCTGGTCGTTGGGAATCTCAACCAACCTTTCCTCCCTTACTGAGTTTCCGACAAAAGCGAGAGGTGTTGGAAATCGGCTGACGACTCACATGGAACTTATTATTCATCTTTCTCTGATATTCGATCACAAACTGTCTGCATCTCCGTCATAAAGCATCCGTGCTCCTGCCCATTCAAAATCCGGCCTGTTTCAATGAGCAATCTATGTTCTCGACACATCCGTTTGCAAGTAGGGCCTCAATTAGCGACAGAGAACGCAAGTAGTACACCATTGAAGGTCGTGTCCAACAGAACTGGCTACTGAACAAATGGCTCAAGAGATTCGCCAATTTAAAAAAAAAGCCGGTCACATGCATGTTCGGGGGAGTCCTTGCAGGAATAACCACGTTCAGAGCGACATTTAAATCTCGCAGCTGGAAACGTCAGTGTTGACAGAAATGTCCTTGGCACTTTCCTATTGATCTGCGGTTATAATAGACAAGACCAAGATATTTGCCGTTGGAAACAACATCCATCTGCCATCCATCCGTTGGACGCGCGGCTGGAAACGACTGTCCACAGACAAAGAGTGAATTCGCGACGAGAAACGTTATTCCCAAAGTTCGAAAATAAATGATCCCAGTGCTGCTGCTGGAGGCGAGGTCGCCGGCAATAAAAAGAAAGGGAATTGAACATGTGACCTTGATCAGAATCGGTACTTCATTGCTCGGAATTGATCCGCAGATGGTTTGTATTCCCCTCCTGTCTAAAATTTATAAGTGTTTCTTTTCACACTGTAACACCAATTCCTCAATGGACTGATGGTAGATTAGAACCTAACGTTGCATGTTCAATTCATCCAAAGGTTTTGAATATACCTGTGTGCAAGGTAACCTTTTACCTTCATAACCTGGTCCGCTTGCAGTCATCTGAGTCGAATTCTTTGACCTTTTTCACTCATTTAAAACGCAGAACTGCGCAGGATTTCCGGATGCTGCCGAAAGATGATTTTGAAGCAGACCAAAAAATCGCTGGACAGGTGAAATGGTAAATGAAATGCTGTTGGGACCTAATGCTCGGAATTCCGACATTATTTCTTTCCTTGACCTACTCATTGTTCTAAGCGGATGTTTGACCACATTCTTCAGCTCCTGTCTGAACTTGGACTGAGTCACTGCATAAATACAAGTGTTTGTGCAGCAGATCAGAATCAAGAGCATGTCGCGGCTTCAGTGTTCCATCAACAACGGGCCGTGGAAACCAGTTTAATAATAACGCCTTTTTAAATGGGATTGACATGAAAAATACGAAACACGTCATCCAATGCAGCATGAAGTTGCAGGATATTGCAAAGAGGAAGATGATGGATTTGCATTGGTTTTTCATCTCAGCATCATTGTGATTCACATCATTCTTGCTGCCTCTCTTCCCTCTTGTGGACTCTACTGGTCGCTAAAATGTGACCTACTGTCAGAGGGTTGAGCAGTGATATCAAGAACATTGGGAGCTGAGGAAACAACGGTGAATCCAGCGGAATGCCACCCTTGCGGGTTTAGTTGGGGAAACTGACTTTGTATCGCAGCCCCATGGTACCATAAATGAAGGGTTAAGCAACGTACCAGGGGATGTTTTTACAACAAAACAGCATGATTACTGTCCTTATAAGTCTGGTTACACTTTTGTCGGTGCAATATTTAGTCCTCAACTTGTGGCAATAAATAATCACATGTCCATCAAATGTGAACGAGAGCGTCAGCCACACAGAAATGTCTGTGGCTGCACGAATAAGAACCTTACGGAATAAAAAAACACACTTGGAGAAGAAACAGGAAAGTTATTGGGAAATATGGGTCATTAATTTGGAACAATATCACGTCATTGCCAATTCATATGGAGGACAATTAAAATCAGCAGAAGTCCAGTGGGAAAGGTGAAGCCGCTGGAGTCGCCCGAGCGGTGCAAGCAGATTTGAATTCGTGAGCAGCAGTGCAGGGGGACGGGATGCGAGGGGTTGAAGTGTTCCGGGTTTCAAATCATGTTTTCAGTGCGGGTCTCGTGAAGTAGACTAACAGGGAAAGTAATGGTCAAAACGAGAACGGAATCAAAACTGTACGGGCCTGGACTGAAATTCTGAATGGCGAATATTGAGGTTTTTGAGGGTAAAATGTAACGGGCAGAGCAGCGCCCAACTCGGGGATGTGCGAGACCGCACAAAGGTGCCTGTAAACGGAAAGGTGACATTCTGTGTTCAGAAGTTTAGCACGTTAATACCAAAAAGAACAAACGGATTGGTTGTTGACAAATCGCGTCTGATTAACCTGATTATTAGTTTTACCGTAATGCGGAATAAAGGAGCCGCAGGTACCTCACCTCATCCATTTCAACCAAAATATTTGTCGAAGTCGCATCTACATTGTTGCTTTCGCAATAGCGAGGCCAGTGAACCGAATACGGCAGCGGTCACATCGATCGGAAGGTGGCCCAAGGAGAGGACACGGAGAGCTGGAGGACATTTTCTACCATGAGAGGAGGGAGACACAGCCCAGCTGCCCGATCCTTTTTCCAATATGTTCTGTTATTTTTCTGAAGAGGGCGGGTAAAATTGGAAACAAACACACATCGTGGGTGGCGGTCAATGGAATTTCTTATCAACCCCGTGGGCGCTGACAATCGGATGCAGTGTGAGAGCGGCAGAAATGGCAGAACAGGGGCGGGGCAGGAAGAAGAGGAATCGAACGGAGAAAACAGAGACCAAATGACACATACTTCAGGGGGTAGGAACTGAGGCAGCTGGGGGCAGACGTTCAAAATTTGGTGACAGTGCATGGATATCATCAAAGCAGGGTTAGGAAAGCATAAGTGATTCATGGATTTCTAAATAGTCGCACAGGGATGGAGAGAGAGAAAAACTTTCCTGATCAGTGTATGGCCCAAATAAGGAGATTCTAATTCATACATACACTGTGCCGCAGGTTGTGTTGACTGAGATAACACAGACACTTTGTCCCACAGTGCCCTCGCCGCCCCACCCACACCGATCCTGCACTAATTCCACATTGTTCTCCGCTCGACAAGGATTCACCCTGGACAGACACCACCTGTGTCACGAACGAATAGCTGACTCAACGATGTCAGGGTAATAATAACATTACAAAAAGTTGTGAGAGAAATAATTGCATTTCCAGAGCTCGACTTGTTGCCGAATTATAAAATGCAGAGATTGCAAGAGTAAACGAAAGGCAGCGGACATGGGAGGATTGAAATGTCTTCACAGGGAGAGTGAGGGTCCGGAAGATTCTGTTCGAGGTTGTAGCAGAAAGTCTGCAAACATTTAATCAGTTCGGGAAGGTGCAGTTGGGGAGAGGAGTGGAAGATTCTTTGGGAAAACGAGTGAAGGTAATTGGGGGGAGCTTACAGATCTATCAAAATAACGGATATTTTAAAATACATTTAAATGCAGCACTCTTTGTCCAGGGAGGATGAACTCCTTGAGGGCAATAGTTCCAGTATCAGACTTCAAGGTTCTGATCAGAAATGTAAGTGTTTTCCTGAAGTCACTCGAGAAATCCCGGCATTTGTCTGACGTCGGGATGAGAACGTGGTGGAAGGATGTCACGGGGGAGGGGGCGTGGCGGGGAGGTGACATTGATCTGTGAAACAATCTCAGGGCAGTTTCAGGGCGGGGCTCTGCCATATTATATCGCACCCTCCGTGCATTTGATACCGTCGGCAGCGGTACTTTCTCAATACTCTGGGGTATTATCCATCAGGCCCTGGGGACTTATCCACCTGAATGTTCTTTAAGAGACACAACAATACCTATTTCTTTATCTCAAAATGCGCCATCATATTGGACGCTCTAAATTAATCTCACTATCCTTTGTAAATACCGACTTAATGTTCTCATTTTGGACCTCGTCCCATCCTCGGCCGCCAAGCACATCATCCCTTCTTTTTCTTTAAGTTATCCTCTTGCTCTTGATCTATGTATGGAATCCTTTTGGATTCTCCTTAATACAACTTGCCAAGAACTTTTCGTGGCCCCTCCTTGCTTACATTCACCAACTCTTGCGACATCCAAGGTTTCCTTAGCTGATTAGCTGTGTGAATCACTTTCCAAGACTGTGCTGTATTCACTTTGCAAGGCCTGCATCCATTGTCCACAAGTGACTGCGAATGGGAAGGTGCTAGCGAGCCGTCTTCACGAACCGTTGCAATAAATCTGGTGGTGGTGCCCCCTCGTGATGTCAGAGAGAGAGAGTTCCAGGATATATATGTGAAGGAACCGACAGAGGATATAACAGTGATGTGTGGTCGTGGTGACAATTGCGTCCACTGGTTTCTAGTGCTGTCGGCCGTGTGGCCTAATGGAGAAGGCGTCTGATTCCGGAAAAGATACATCGGAACAATCAGAAGAGTGCAGGATCGAGTCCTGCCACGGTCGTTTGCAGTTCAACGGATATATCTTTGCTTTGTGCTTCGTTTTTAATGAGTGGGGCTGTTAGCTCACAGTCCCATAGACGCGGGTTCAATCCTGTCATCCGGTTCTGTCTGTGTGGAATATCGGGAGATACATCTCAGCGAATATTAACTGTCGGAAGGATGCTCTGTGGTCCGGCACTGATTAGACAGATCCAATGTCCTCCATTTACGTCATATGGAAACATATATGTACGGAATATTTCCCAAAAGATCAGCTTACAAATTGGAGGGGATGTCCATGTGGTGGTTTTCCCAGACGCCTGCTGTCCTTTGTCCTCTGATCAGTGGAGAGCAGCCATAGTGGTCTCAACTTGTGCATGGTAGATGCGCAGAACCTGGCGATGCCAACGCTGAGGGAGGTAAATGAACTTTTTTTTCTGGCTGTCGATACATTTCTGGCACAAATATCCATTGTGTTACCCATTTTATTTTCTAAGGCTCTCAGTGTGCCGTGTGCGTGCTCTTGAATCGACTGAATGAAAAAAAGACACACCGGAAAAAGTCATTCCCACCAATAACAAAAATGACTACATGTCTGATTTTCTGCGAGCTGTTTGTGCCGGCAACCTTTCGAAACAGCTCAGTACGTTCACACCTTCCCCGTGACATCATCACATTGTTAGAACAACTGTTCCCGCAAGAGTTTGGATGGTTTAAAAACTGTCAATGTGTGTTTCCCTTTGCGATGAGAGTGCACTTCATCAATTTTGTCTTTCTGAATGAAAACCGTGCGTGTTCTGGCCCACACTAATGCATATCACACAGAGATTCTGTTCAGCCCGATCACGCAACACCGTTGGAATTTACACGTTCAAAAATGGAGTTGACTTCTTCGTGATCTTGTATGGCTTCGTCTGTTAAATCCCGATGGAAGAAAACGGTGCCGTTTGATGGAGAGCAGTTCGGATTCACAAATGTCATGGCCGCCATTAGATGCAAGTACATCTTGGAAATGTGTGGTACAAAAGGCCGACATCAGCACTATGGTCGGGCACAGCAGAACCTTGGGGACATTGTCAAATTGTTGGATCAGGGACATTGGATGTACAACATTACCTCCAATTCAAAGGAGATTTAAGTGGCTTCAGTTTCATGTGGCAGGACCTGATTTCACATTGAGGTTGATCCAAGTCAGCACTACGTGGCACTGAGTCCAGTTGATGTTTGCTTATTCTTTTTTTTAAATGAATGCCATGAACTCCTCCCACTTCGGGATAGTTTGGGATCTCTGACATTCCATCATTCTTTAGCCAACAGGTGTATTTCTCTCTTGTGAACCAGCGATCATCTTCTGTTCTGACGGAAGACTCGCGACCTTATTTTCCTCAGGGACCATCCACCAGTGACCGATGTTGCTCTTTGTAAATATACAGGCTTTTATTGCACTTGCATTCTGTTGATAGATCCAACTATTGAAGCCGAAACGGTTTTTTTTGTTGTCAGGAACTTCCCTCGACCTAACAGCACAAAATCACAAAATGGCTCCAACAAGGAAGAATCCATTTTGCCTTTATGTACCGGCTCAGTGTGAGACTAACCCAGCCAGACCCAATCCATTGCCTGGAGCACATCGCCTCAGAATGTAGATTCATTTTATCTTTCTTCCCAGAGACTGATACAGATCCAATCTGAACGCTGGGTTTGATTCTCTCTCATTGCTGGCTGACTCATTTGGAACCCAATTATTCGCTGACTAAAACGTCTTCGTTTATTTCAGACCACTGAGAAACGACATTACACGAATTTTGTGCAACTGTATTTTCATGTAAAAAATAAGCAAATGCTTCTGCTCTGCATGCAATAACCCAATCGAAACAGAAGCGCATTGGCAATGCATCCCAGGTTTTTGTTAAAATATAACGGCGGTTCGAACATATTGAGATGACAGTCATACTATTCCATGGAGGCAATTTTAAAATATTGCGGGATCCCTCCGCCGCATCTTTAATCAGCTAAAATTCCAGAAAGAACTCTTCAATGTTTGATTTGGCCTTTGACCCGTCAGGTTCGGATGGCGGTTCGTCTGGCCTCTTTATTTGCACATTGTTTTTGGTAGTTTGCTGCTGTTGGGCTTGGTTATGGAGGCACAACGAATTCTTCCGTTTTTCCTCTCTCTGTGAAAAGGTGATTGCTCATATTCACTGCTGGTTATTTTCGTCACTCCTCACCGTAAACTCAGAAAAAAAACATCCTATTTCCCAACTCAGTCAAGTTGTCCAGATCGGCTGAAATCCCCCGTGAAACCACCTCACATTTCGCAGTCCTACCCAGAGTTGCGGTGTCTGCAAAACATTCATCTATTGCATAACGGCCGATGCACTTATACCTACATATCTAGGTATAAGTGCATCGGCCGTTTCCTATGCACTTATGCCTCTCCCTCAAACTTTTTTATTCAAACACTGTCAGCACATTACTCCCAACATATGAGGAACGATTGACGGCTCTTGGGCTGTACTCCTTGGAGTTCAGAAGAATGAGGGGTCCTCAGAGAAACATTTCGAATGTTAAAAGGCCTGGACAAAGTAGTAGTGGCAAAGTTGTTTCTCATGGTAAGGGAGTCTACTACAAGATGGCACGACTTCAGGATTGAGAGCGCCCATTCAGAACAGAAATGCGGAGTAATTTCTTTCGCCATAGAGTGGTGAATATGTGGAATTTGTTGCCACGGGCGGCTGTGGAGGCAAAGTCATTGGACGTATTTAGGGCAGAGCTTGATAGGTATCTGAGTAGCCAGGGCATCGAAGGTTATGATGAGAAAACTGAGTCAGTGTATAAATAGAAGTGTCCCCGACTTTCTTTGACGCAAAAGATGCAATTGTTTTCTTGAAAGGTTATCCCAAATGCAAAGTAATATGCCCGTGAAATACAACAAGGAAATTTTAGAACATATAAATGCGCCATGACAAGGACTTTACTCCATCTGCGGACAGCTGAAGCAGTTCAGACTTCACCCGGGACTGACAAAATCAATCATCTGCTCGTCCATTGAAACCGGATCCTCCTTACCCCGTCGGAACCACTTCAAGAAAACAAATGCATGTTTTGCGTCAAAGAAAGTCTGGGACCGTCGTTAAAATAACTTTGATCCCTTTTCTTTCTCAGCAGCAATTTATTGTTTTCGGGAAAGTCACTGACCAGAAAAGTTCACGATGATTCATGTTCATGGATGTTGCTTGACCTGGTGAACATCTGCAGATATCAACGTCGTCCCGAAGGCCATGTTGCTTGTCATGGAATCTATAACAGGTCAGTAGAGCAGCGGAAGGCACTCTGTTTACCAACAAAATCGGATGATTTTCAGCTGCCCTCTTCGGTGCGAAAATTCACTTTTACCGTAAGCCTGCAGCGAGCTGGGTTCGAACCAGCGTGAGGAAACCCCACTGGACTTTAAACCCAAGACGTTAACCAATTAGTCAGCGCAGTTTCCGCATAGAGCTCCAATTGATATCACATATCCAGGTGGAAATGAAAAACACAACGCAGGCAGAGGAAAATATGATGAATTTTACTTTGGATTCAGTGAAGTTTAACCTGAAAAATATTTTCGAAGTGAAGCTGAGAAATTTGGAAGAAAACAGGAAATAAAAGAACAAGCAGGTACATAATCTATCCGGAAGTCTGCAAATGGCATTGAATATTTGCCTTTCCAGAAATCGGTCCGCAATATAATTCGACGAAAGGGTTAGGGTTAAGTTTCGGAGCAAGATCGGCGATTTCGCCTCAGGTAAATGCGGAGTGACCGAGGTGGTCAGAGAATTACATCATAATTCAGCACACCTGCGGAATCAAAGCCTTGTTGTGTTCTCCGTCCTTTAAGGAACAGGAAAGAAGTGGGAAATACTTAACGACTTTTAAAAGGAAGGGAAGTTCAAACCTGTACGGATTGTGTTCAGCAGATAAAGTATTGACTATTGTACAGGTCACATTTGGACTGCACCTTTCCCTTTACTGTTGGTAAAATCTCCGTCATCAGCAGCGCTTTAATTGTTCACCAATTCACTCCTGTCTGCGGACAGTAGTTTCCAGCAGTGTGTCCAATGGATTTATGGCGGAGAAATATTGTTTCCAACGACCAATATGTGGCCTTGCCCATCACAACAGTAATTTTATGTTGAGGTGTCTGGGCTGTGTCCAGCAACACTGATGTTGCCTGTTATCAGAGGATAGAATGCATCTGTGAACGTGCCTCTTCCTGCATTAATTGCTCTGGAAAGAGTGGTGACCCACGATGTTTCAGGTGACCGGTCTCCTGAGTGCTGCTTTCCCCAACCAGTTCAGCGAACACGATGAAAGCGCCGTCCCGCTCTTTGCTCTGTCGCCGCGGAAAGCTGCAATTGAACAGAAATGTAGCAGAAGGGATTGCAGAAGTTGGAATAAGGACCTACAAGCAATCTCCATATGGAAAGCAGTGATCGAAACATTTGGCTTGGGAGGACGGGGTGTTGAGAGAAATTCTCAACGTTTTGAGTGGAAACTCTGCATCAGGGTCACGGGCGTAAAGGGAAGAGAGGCAGTGATAAACGAACAGGAGGAGCGGTGAAACAGGGGACAGTGGGTGACTGTAGGACCGAAGGTGGCTGAATGGTGACGGGAAGATGGCGCCAGGTAGGGAGGCGGGGGTTGCAGTGGGAGACAAAGACAGCTGAAGGATAGATGCGGACAGAAAGTGGCAGATGAAGCCGGTTTGGGGGTGTGAAGTTGGAGACGGCAGTGATGGTGATAAACAGGAAAACAAACGCGACCAGACCTGGAATATAACAATTCAGGAAGGTGATAATGGGAACCATTCTGGGAGAGGTGAAGGGCAGTTGGAACCAGGACCCGTCGCGTGGGGAGCTGTGTGTGAAATTTGAGGGTAGGATTGGACGGAAGCTGGAGGCGGTGTAGGATGACAATGAATGATGTGGGTCCGCAGAGATGTGGAAAACGGGACAATAAAGGAAGGGCCGGGGGAGGGTTGGAGAGAGAGGAGGGTGGCGAGCATACTGGAGGTGAGGGTGACCTTAAATTGGAAGACGAACTGTCTTTACTAGCAGGTGGTAACCGACACAGGCGGGACACGAACCGTTCATCTCATTGCTTTGGCCTTACACTAGCAATGGATAACGGTGAAAATGGAAGGATTTCAATGGGAATGGGAATGGCAATTGAAATTACATGCAACAGGGCTGTTTAGGTCTATGAATGGTGGTGAAGGAAGAACTTTGCGAAAACCTGCTGCACCTTCTGTAGTTGCAGTGGAAAGTGCCAGAGGTCAGGGAGAGGTGCGTGGGGTTGGCTGAGCGCAACCGACGTGGACACCCGACATCCCGCCGGTGTGACGTCGCTCTCCAGTCCGACCCTAAGCTCCCAACGTTTCTGTGGGTCTTCGCCCTGTATCCTCCGCCGCCGTTGTCACCACAGACCCCAAATTCTGAGCTCCTATATCAGCCGCGACACAACTCTTTCCCCTCCCCTTTTTACCTCTGCCCCCCATACTTCCATCACTCCCCGAACCCGTCTCACATTGAATTCCCTCGTCTCCCGCCTGTGTTCTCTCACCTTGCCACAGCTCCAAACCCTGCCGTGTCTCACCATACAGCCCACCATCCCCATTTCCACCCCACTGCCGGCCACCCGTGCCTGATGCTGGAGCGGTCAGTCCTCTGCAGCATCTCAGCGAGTTCCAGGCTCATAATGATGCTTTTCATCCGTCGCCTCTGCCTCCGTAACTGTTTCTTTGGCAACGAGTCCTCACGGCCCTCCCACACCCCGAACCCAATAATTATCCCTCCGATGCTGTAACTGTATCCAACAATCCCCTTAGGTCCTTCTGTCCCCGTCGATATTTCCATCTCCAATTTCCATGGCGATGGAACCCGCCTCGACTTGACCACTTCCCTCTCCCACTCCAACCTCACCTCTGAACGCGCAGGCCTCCATTCAATTTCCACCAATCTCGACCGAGTCATCAAACCCGCAGACAAGGTCGCTGCCGTTGTATTCCTCCGGAGAGTCCTGCACCTTCCAATACCCGACCGCTTATCTCGGAGCCCTCCTCATACCTGCTCCTGGACCAGAAATCCGCCAGCCAACACCAGTTTACTGTCTCCCGCACTGTCACAGACAAAAGCACATGGGGAGATCTCCCTCACAACATCGCGGAAGATCTTGCAGTTCGCCTCTTCTTTCCGCACAAGGATGCAACCACTTCCCCTCCAAGAACACTCTCATGAGCCTGGCTGAACTTCTTCTTACCCTGACCAACTGCACTTGACTCTTCTCACTTTCTAGAAACGAAGTGGTCAGTCGCATGGGGCCCAGCTGTTCCTGTCTTTTTGTCGGCTACGTGGAACAGTCCTTGTTCCAATCCTCCTCCGGTACCACTCCACAACTCTTTTATTGCATCATTTTCGTTCCGAACTACCACGAAGGAAACAAACGGTCCAGTGCCGTTTACTGTAAACGCACAGACTCCCACAGTTACCTTGACGACACCGCTTCCCACCCTGACCCTTGTAAGCACGTCATCCAATTCTCTCAGTTTCTCTCCGGATAAAATATTCCATTCCAGGACATCTGAAATGCCTCACCCCTTCACGCTATTGCAGTTGATGGAGCTTTCTCCGGCATTTCCTCAATTTCTCGAACTTCAAATGTCACGCCCCCTCCCTTCGCACAGAACAGAGATAAAGTTCTCTTGTTCGTCACTTTTCTCCATACCAGCTTCCGCGCACAGCCCTATATCCTTCGTCATTTCCTCCAGGTGCAACGGGATCCCAAAACCAGCCACATCTTCCCATTCGCCCCGCTTTCTGCATTTGGCAGACATCTCTCTCTCTTTCATTCCCTGATCCGCCAATCCATCTACACCCACCCTCATAATCCGTGACACTTTCTCCTGCTACCGCCGGAGCAGCAACGCTTGTTCCTGTACTTCCTTCCTCACAAAGATCTCAGGACCTTAACAGCCCTTCCACGTGAGGGAACGCTTCAAATGCAGCTCTTGGAACCTCAACTATTGCAGTCGGTGCTCCGGGTGTGACCTCTTCTACATCAGCGACAGCAAGCGTGGACCAGGCCATCTGTTCGCAGAGACCCTGTGCTCTGTCCGTAATGGCCATCCAGAGTTCCCAGTTGCACCTCAGCTCAATTCCCCTTCCCATTCCCACTATGACCTGTCCGTCCTCGTCTTTCTTCCCTGCCAAGGTTAGACCAACCGCAAATCTGGAGAAACTGGCCTCATATTGCGCGTGGTGTATTTGCAGCCTATTTGTATAAACTCTGAATTTTCCAATTGAAGTGCTCCTTACCCTGTCTCTTCCCCCCACTCTCCTTCCTCTCCACTTAGCTCCTCCCACCCTCTTTTATGCATATCCACTATATTCTCACGTCGGCCAGTTTTGTCCACCTCCCCCACTGGTTCCATCCACCAGTCATCCCTCCATGTCTTATCCATCCGCTGCTCATGAGTCCTATCCTATCTGGTTCCATATCTCCTTCCTTACTCATCACAGTCAGGCACTTCCACCCCTTGTTTCTCCACTTACCGCCCTCCATCTTTTCTCCCAGACTTCACCCTGCGCCCAACTGCTCGTTTTACTTCTTTCTTTCTTTCTTTTTCAATATTTCATTAATTCCAAATAGATAATATAAAGTACATGAAACAAAAGAAAAGACAAACTGTTACTAAATACATTGTATTGAATCACATTTGTAACCACAATACTTCATATTGATGAATAGAAATGATAACTGAATAGTATTAATAAATTGGAAAAATTTTATTATAGAAATATATAAGCCCACGACCAAAGCCGCAGCTGGTTGGTCAGAATAAAGCACAAAAAACCCTAAAGACATAATAGTACTAGCCAATATCTGTAGTTAAGCACCAAATCAATGGTTTTGAAGGTAGTTCTA
The DNA here is from genome assembly GCF_009764475.1 of Pristis pectinata. Lineage (NCBI taxonomy): Eukaryota > Metazoa > Chordata > Chondrichthyes > Rhinopristiformes > Pristidae > Pristis > Pristis pectinata. The sequence goes on along the minus strand of NC_067422.1, from coordinate 44,623,805 downwards.
AAAAGGTCCCCATAATATCTGAAAGTTCAGAATAGATCTAGAAATAGAACAACGGATCTTCTTTAAATTTAGATATTACATAACATCCCGTAACCATTGAGCATGAGTGGGGGGAGTTACCTCCTCCCATTTAAGAAACATAGCCCTCCTGGCTATAAGAGAAATAAAGGACATTATGTGTAAGTCGGAAGTCTCCAGAATTATATCTTTTTCTCCAACAATCCCAAAGAATGCAGTTAAAGGATTTGGCTTAAAACTTATTCCAAAAACCACAGAAAAGGTTTGAAATACCTCTATCCAATATTTTTCAGACTCGGACATGACCAAAACATATGAATTAAAGAAGTCTCTCCATTATTGCATTCATCACAATAAGGAGATATATCCGAATAAAAACGCGATAACGTCGTTGGACAGGTGAGCTCTATGGACCACTGTAAATTGAAGGAGGAAGTGACGCGCACATCATGATGAAATATTAACCACTTTAAAAATTTGATTCCAAGTTTCCTCAGAAATTGATATCTGTAGATCATGTTCCCAAGCATTTTTAATTTTGTCTTAAGGAACCTTTTTCGTTCCTGATAACCTGCCATAAATCTCAGATATTGAACTATCATAAAAAGTCTTCAAATTAAAAATTTCATCTGGTCAGTTCATATCAGGACTGACAGGTAATGTATGTAGTTGAGACCGGAGAAAATCTCTGATTTGCAAATATCGAAAAAGCTGAGTTTTTGGCAAATTATATTGAATTGACAATTGTTCAAACGTTGCGAAATTTCCTCCAACCAAGAGAAGCTGAAAACAAGTAAGACCCAATCTATCCCATTCTTCAAAAACTACGTTAGTCATGGAAGGTTTAAAAAACAGTTAGGAAAAATGGGACTAGACAAAGAAAATCTTAATCAAGCATAATATTTTCTAAATTGTAACCAAATCCTCAAAGAATGTTTAACTACCAAATTATCAGTTAATTTATTTATTGATAAAGGAAGTGAAGATCCAAGCAAAGATATAATAGAATTTTTCAACAGAATTAGCTTCCAAAGAAACCCATACTGGAAAGGCATCATGATTGATATAATGTAACCAAAACGTAATATTTCGTATATTGGATGCCCAGTAATAAAACCTAAAGTTGGGTAAGGGAACACCTCCATTATTTTCAGCTTTCGGAAAATGAACTTTATTTAATCTAGGATGTTTATTTTTCAATATGTAAGAAGATATCATTGGGTCAAGGGAATAATAAAAAAAATTACAATATAAACAGGCAAGGCCTGAAATAGATACATAAATTTGGGTAAAATATTCATTTTAATAGAATTAACTGTGGCCAATCAACGATATAGAGAGTGGTGACCAGTTTGATAAGACCCTTTTCACATAATTCAGTAAAGCAAGAACGTTCTTTTTATATAAAAGTTTATACTTTTTAGTAATTGTTACACCCAAACAGGTAAAATGATTTCTTACAATTTTAAATGGAAGGTTAATATCGAATGATATCAGCCTGTTCAAAGGGAAAAATTCGCTCTTGTGTAAATTCAGTTTATATCCTGAACATTGGCTAAAACGGGAAGTGGAGAAAGCCGAGAAAGTAACGAAGTCGCAACATTAGAAATTAAGAGATGTAAATCATCAGCATAGAGAGAAATTTTGTGGGTAATACCTCTCCTAAAGTTACCGTCAATATCTGTAGATTTTCTAAAAGCAATAGCTAAAGGTTCTTAGACCAGGTAAAATAGCAGAGGGCTCAAAGGGCATCACTGTCTGGTTCCGCGATGATGTTTAAAAGGTTCATAAAGTTGAACGTTAGTAAGAACGCGGGCAGAGGGAGATAAATAAAGTAATTTAATCCATCGAATAAAATCGGGCTCAAAATTAAATTTCTCTAAACTTTTAAATAGGTAACTCCATTCGACACGGTCAAAGGCCTTCTCGGCCTCCAGAGAAATCACACATTCCAATACCTCCATAGAAGGAGAATAAATAATATTCAGTAAACGACGGATATTAAAATGGGAATAACGTTTTTTGGTAAACCCAGTCTGATCATCGGATATAATTAATGGTAATTTATTTTCCAATCTCCGAGCCAAAACTTCAGATAAAATTTTAACATCGATATTCAGTGAAGGAATTCCTCTGCATGAAGAACATTCCATTGGGTTATTATTCTTCTCACGAATAAGAGAAATGGAAGCTTCATAAAAGGATTATGGTAACCTTCCCAATTTAAAAGAATCCGAAAGAAAACAACTTAAATAAGGTATAAGCAGTGAGGAGAAAGCCCGAAAGAATTCCCCCGGATATCCATCAGGACACGGAGTCTCTCCAGAGTGCATTGACTGTTTAACCTCTGAGATTTTTTTCATAAGTAATAGATTTATCCAGTTGTTGTAAGTTATGAACAGAGAGTGCAGGAATATTTAATTGGTGGAAAAATTGTTCATTGCGGTATCGTCTTTTGGTGAATCAGAACTAAAAAGTTTAGGATAAAATTATCTAAAAGTGATATTTATTTCTAAATGATCCGTTGTGCTTTCTCCATCCGCTTTGCCAATTTCTTTAATTTTCCGTCTAGCCATAGAGGTTTTTAATTAGTTAGCCAATAATTTACCTGTTTTATCTCCATAAATATAAAATTGACTTTTATCTTTTAAGAGTTAATTCTCAATTGAATATCTTAAAAGCAGATCCTATTCGGTTTTAATTTCAACTCGCCTTCTGTATAAAGTAGGATCTGGATCCAAGGCATATTTTTGTTCTGTAAGTTTCAATTGATTGGCGAAATCAATCCTCTCTGTGTTAGCTTTTTTAACGCTTGCAGAGTAAGAAATAATTTGCCCTCTATTAAAGGCTTTAAAAGCATCCTATATAATAAGACGATAAGTCTCTCCCAGCGTATTCTCTTGATAAATGAAAGTGATTTGTTTCTCCAAAAATTTTAAAAAGTCGTTACCAGATAGCAAAGTTAGATTAAAACGCCAGGATCTGTTTATTTGAAGGAGTCCGGGGAGGTTTAAAGATAAAAACACAGGAGAATGGTCTGAAAGAGCAATCGCTTTATATTCACAGGATCGGATCGATGGAATCATTTGACTATCAATCAAAAAAATCCTGGAATAGATGTGCTGAACATGAGTAAAAATGAATATTCCCTGTCTTCTGGATGTAAAAAAACGCCAAACATCTGTAACACCAGCTTTCATTAAAATGATTGAAGAAATAAAGCTGATTTATTAAGAGCTGCTGGTTTTCTAGATGACCTGTCTGACCTTCAGTCTAACCAACAATTAAAATCTCCTCCTAGAACCAGAGAGTACGGATTCAAATCTGGAGACAGTGCAGAAAATCGTTCAAAAACTCCTGGATCGTCCGTATTCGTAGCATAAGTATTGGCAAATACCATTAGTCTATTAAGTAGTTTCCCTGATACGATAACAAACCAACCATTAGTGTCCGTTATTACCTTATGTTGAACAAATGAAACAGTATTATCTATAAAATTGAAACCCCCTGGATTTAGCTCGGAAAGAGGAATGAAATTGCACTCCTCGCCTTCGACTGAAAAAGCGTCAAGTATCACAATTGCCTGTATGAGTTTCTTGTAAAAAATAATTGAAATATTGAGCTTTTTAATATGAACAAAAATCTTGTTTCGTTTCACAGGACGGTTTAATCCCTTAACGTTAAAACTCATTGTTAAACTGAACGTTAAAAATCTATCCATTTTAATATTACTTAAATGAGTGTAATAAGAAGGGTTAGAAACAAACCAGATTAGAATGTAGATTGAAATTAGACAATGAACTTTCCGATAAGGTAACTAAGCAACAGACTTGGCTAAAAGCTCAAAACAGCTTCCAAAGAAAGAACCCAACACCCTCCCACCACCCAAAGAGAAAAAGCCGACCAAAAGAAAGCCGGCATCTGTAACTAAAGACAGTGAAACCCATATAATCCTGCTGCCATTTTCTCAAGGTTGGTTAATTTCAACCCAGTCAAAACAGTAACTCAAACAAAAAACAGTTTCATACAAGTACTTTTGATAGTTTATTGGTAAAAGCCTCAAAAGAATATATGTAAAATAACGTGTCAAAAGAAAGATCAAAATTCAAAATACATAAACATTCAAAGTGTTAGTAAAGGGTTATCAAAAATGAAGAAATAGATGTTTATGAAGAAAATTACGGAGTCGTTCAATCATCAGATTCCAGAAAATCTTGAGCAACTCCAGGCGAGTTAAACCACTTATCAGAGCTATTTTTCAGAATAATTCTAAGCTCTGCAGGGTAACGGAGGGAAGTTCTATAACTTTACTTAAAATCTCCGACATGACCTTGTTGAATTTAACACGTTCATTCATAACATCGGGTGAAAAATTTTCAACAATTCTGATCTTGAAATCTTGGTAGTTAATCATTCCTCTTCAGTGGGATTCACGAATTAAAAGGTCTTTAATATGAAATTTGTGCAGAGAGATAATGACTAACCTGGATTTCCCTTCTGTAGGAAGTGTGTACACCGATGATCCATGTGCTCTTTCGATCTTAAAAACCGCTTTTAAAATAGTAAGAAATAATTAAGCCAAATTGTTTGTATAGAATTCCGCAGGTTGATTGCCTTCCAGTAGCTCCTTGAGACCCAGAATCAGAAGGTTTCTTTTGCTCCTGTTTTCTTAGTCAATAATCTTCTGCTTTGGTTTTTCGTTGGATTTAGATTTCTTGCTACAAAGCTTTTCCAAATCATCGATTTCCTCATCCAAAGCCGAGAGAGACGCTTCATGATGTTTAATCCATTCGTCATGTTCATGTAAATTTTCTGGATAGAGTCCATCTTAGAATTAATCTCTTGAAGTTGATTTGAAATTGTTCAAATTTCTCAGAAGAATCATCTATATGTTTTCGAAGCAATTGCAAAATATATTCCAGAGATGCAGGAGTGTCAGCTTCCTTGGTAATCTTAGTACCTTTGGCACTCCTTGTAGTCATGGTAATGTAAAATTGCAATCGGAGAGTTTCAAACTGGCTTGAAGAAGTAAGATAAATGGGAGCTCCGGCACGCAGCTGTTACTCCATTAACGACCAGCAGGCTTCTCCCTTGTTTCACTTCTTTGTCTATTTCCACCCCACACCTCCAGCCTTTGTGCCCAGACTCCACATCTTCCCCTCATCCAACATGCTCTATCTGCCTATCATTCCCCACTCTTAACTGCCCTCTCCCATACAACACATGACATCGCAGTGCTGGGAGAGTCCGGCGGTGGGACACCATCTTTCCTCAATGATCTGGACGCACCAGGCTTCAAAGAACGTCGGCCGTCAGCGACTGACAAGGAAGCAGGAGTGGAGTCGATACAGTTCCAGCTCTCCAGCGATGATGCAGACAGTATCTGGGAGCTCCCTGGGATCCGGTAGCAACTTTGAAGCCGATACCTACTTGAAGAGTCCAACATTTCACAAATACAGTCCCATTGCTTCATTGTCCTCAGTGGTGCTCAGTTTGAAGAAAACACAAGGGAACTGAAAAGGAAAATTCAGCAGCAGAAGATTAAACGTTATTTAGTGCGAAATAAGATAGACTCTGAAAGAACCATAGAACCATAGAAAACTACAGCACAGAAACAGGCCATTTGGCCCTCCTAGTCTGTGCCGAATCATTATTCTGCTAGTCCCATTTACTGGCCCCATCCCAAACCTCTCCAGACCTCTATCGTCCAGGTATCTATCCAATTTACTCTTGAAATTTAAGAGCGAGCCCGCATTTACCAAATCAGATGGCAGCCCATTCCACACTCCCACCACTCTTTGAGTGAAGAAGTTCCCTCCAATGCTCCCCTAAACCTTTCCCTTTTCACCCTAAAGCCATGTCCTCTCGTACTTATTTCTCCTAATCTCGGTGGAGAGAGCCTACTTGCATTAACTCTGTCTATACCCCTCATCATTTTGTAAACCTCTATCATATCTCCCCTCATTCTTCTCCGCTGCAAGGAATAAAGTCCTAACATGCTCAACCTTTCACTATAACTCAACTCCTGAAGACCCGGAAACAATCTAGTAAGTCTCCTCTGCATTCTTTCAATCTTACTGACATCCTTCCTGTTGTTCGACGACCAGAACTGCACACAATATTCTAAATTTGGTCTCACTAATGACTTATACGACCCCACCAAAACATTCCAACTCCTATACTCAATGCTTTGATTTATAAATGCCAGGATGCCAAAAGCCTTTCTTACAACCCTGTCTACCTGTGACTCTACTTTCAGGGAATTATGTATCTGAACTCACATATCCCTTTGTTCCTCCGCACTCCTCAGTGCCCTACCATTTACTGTGTATGTCTTCCCTTGATTTGTCCTTCCAAAATGCAACACCTCACACTTGTCTGCATTAAATTCCATCTGCCATTTTCTGGACCATTTTTCTATTTGGTCCATATCCTTCTGCAAGCTTTGAAAGCCTTCCTCGCTGTCCACTACACCTCCAGTCTTAGTGTCAGCCGCAAACTTACAAATCAATTTACCACATTATCTTCCAGATCATTGATATATACAACAAATAACAATGGCCCAAACACAGATCCCTAAGGCACACCACAAGTCACAGGCCTTCAATCTGAGAAACAATCATCCACAACCACTCTCTGTCTTCTCCAACTCAGCCAATTTCGAATCCAGTTTACAACCTTTCCATGGATACCCATTGACTGAACCTTCTGAACTAATCTCCCATGTGGGACCTTGTCAAAGGCCTTACTAAAGTCCATGTAAACAACATACACAACCTTACCCTCGTCTATACTCTTAGTGACCTCTTCAAATATATCCACAAGTTTCGTTAAACACGATCTACCACGCACAAAGCCATGATGACTATGCTTAATCAACCCTTGGCTGTCCAAATACTTATATGTCCTATCTCTCAGAACACCTTCCAATAATTTACCCACTACTGATGTCAGGCTCACTGGCCTGCAATTACCTGGTTTACTCTTCGAGCCTTTCTTAAATAATGGAACAACATGAGCTATCCTCCATTCTTCAGGCATCTCACCCGTGGCTAAGGACATTTTATATATATCTGCCAGGCCCCCTGCAATTTCTACACTAGTCTCCCTCAAGGTCCGAGGAAATATCCTTTCTCATTTCCACAAAATTGGCCTTTCTCCAATTAGAACCTCCAGTCCAGGACCAGACCTATCCTTATCCATAATTATCTTGAAACTAATTGCATTATGGTCGCTGGACCCAAAATGCTCACCTACACATACTTCTATTACCTGACCTGCCTGGTTCCCTAATTGGAGATCAAGTATTGCATTCTCTCTCGTTGGTACCTCTATATATTGATTTAGAAAACTTCCTGAACACAATTGACAAATTCCAAGCCATCCAACCCTTTCGCAGTGTGGGAGTCCCAGTCAATATGTGGAAAGTTAAAATCCCCTGCTATTACAACTTTCTGTTTCTTACATCGGTCTGCTATCTCCCTACAAATTTTTTCCTACAGTTCTCTCTGAATATTGGGCTGTCTATAATACAACTCTATTAGTGTGGACACACCTTTCCTGTTCCTCAGCTACACCCATATGGCCTCTGTAGACGAACCCTCTCGGCTGTCCTGTCTACGCACAGCAGTAATCTGTTCCCTGACCAGTAATACCACTCCTTCCCCTGTCATCCTACCCCCTCTATCACGTCAGAAACAACGGAAGCCAGGAACATTAAGCTGCCAGTCCTGCCCCTCCTGCAACCACGTCTCACTAGTAGCAATAACATCGTAATCCCACGTGTCAATCCACGCCCTCAACTCATCCGAATTACCTACAATACTCTTTGCATTGAAATAGATGCACCTGAGAACATTACTATCATGTACAAACCTTTGATTTCTGTCGATACCTGCAGATCTCGCACGTTCATTTTCCTCCTCACTTTCTTCTCTAACACTCTGGTTCCCCTCCCCCTGAAAATCTAGTTTAAACGTACCGGAGCAGCACTAGCAAATCTACCCGAAAGTATGTTAGTCCCCTTCCAGTTCAGGTGTAAACCATCCCTTCGAAACAGATCCCACCTTCCCTGGAACAAAGCCCAATTATCCAGAAACCTGAAGCCCTCCCTCCTGCAGCAACTTCTTAGCCACGTATTTTGCTGCATGATCCTCCTATTTCTAGCCTCACCAGCACGTGGCACTGGTAGCAATCCTGAGATTGCAAGCTTGGAGGTCCTGTCCTTTAACTTTGCATTTAATTCCCTAAACTCAATTTGCAGGACCTCCTCCTTCTTCCTATCCACGTTATTGGTCCCAACATGGACCACGACATCTGGCTGCTCTCCCTCCCTCCTGAGAATATCAAGAACTCGATCTGAGACATCACGGACTCTGGCACCAGGGAGGCAACAGACCATTCGGGATTCTCGATCTCTCCCACCGAATTACTTATCTGTCACCCTAACTATTGAATCCCCTATCACTACTGCTCTCCTCTTTACCCTCAATCCTATCTGAGATGAGGGTCCCGCCTCGGTGTCAGAGACTTGAACACTACAACTTGTCCTTTGTAGGTCGTCCCCACCAACAGTATCCAGAACGGTATACTTATTTTTGATGGGAACGGCCACAGGGGTGCACTGCTCCTTCCGTCTAATCTCTTTCCCTATCTAACAGTCACCCAGCTACCTGCCTCCTGACTTTTAGAGGTAACTATCTCCCTGAAACTCCTATCTATGTCTACCTCCCGAATGATCCGAAGTTCATCAAGCTCCAGCTCCAGTTCCTTAACACGGTTTGCCAGGAGCTGCAACTGGATGCACCTTTTACAGGTGTAGTCATCAGGGACAAGCATGCTGTCCCTGACTTCCCACATACTGCATTCAGAGCACACAACTGCCCGAGCTGCTGCCTTCATTACCCAATCCGACTTTAATTAACTTAAGGGAACTTACTGGCCTTACATATCAGGGTGCTAGCTCTTCCTCAGCCTCGCCGTAGCCTGTTAAGCCAAAGCCTCAAGGCTCTACTCCTACCCTGAGCCACTAACATACTGGCTGCTCCTCACTGGCCGCTCCTCTTAGTTACTCCTCCTGATATTTGTCCCTTTCAATTACCTCAAGTACTCACTCTCACTAATTAACCAATAAGCACAATTTTAAAATACTCAGCCTCTACCTGTTAGGGACCCGCTCCTCCAACTGCTCCCGGACTGATTCTGAAAAGGAAAAAGCCCGCGTAAAACACAACTTTGAAATACTCAGCCACTACCTGTTAGCAGCGAGAGGAAATCTAGTAGGACGAGAAGAAAGCTTTCGAATATCTCCGGAACACTTCTACTGAGTGCTCCAAGAATGAGGAATTGGAATCCGTACAAATATTTCTGATCCCCAGCTTGCATCGAGATAAGTTTGACTTCGCGAAACTACAGCAGGTGCTAAAGGTGGAATTCCCCACCTTGAAGAGGCGCGCCCGTTTGCAGGTTCTGGAGAACCACGTGTCGTCACTAATCGAGAAGAAGAAAAACGCCTTGTTGGCTGAAACTTAGAAGATTGCGGTCACGTTGGCATCAGCCAGAGCCGTGTCAATCCCAGGGGCTGCTTTTGTTTGTGACATTCCCTTGCTGTCTTTTTATAGTTCCTCTTACTGTACCTCCCTTGGATGAGATTCCGATACCGTCAAGACACTTATATCAATGGTTGGGAACGAGATCGAAGAACTGAAGGCAGAATGAAAGTCGATCTTTGCGCGAGTGTCGCTGGTACTGCTAAAGAGGGGCCGAGGATTTGCAGCGATGCATCCGCGAATTGCAGGCTCTGCAGGAACAACATTTCAGTGAGAGGGAAGTGAGTGAACACAACAAGGAACGATGTTTTGTTTCGACCCTTCGCTTTCCTAAGATGGTACAAGGATCTAATTTTGCTATGGGCACTGTATTCATTGAAACATGTGATGTCTGTTCAGCTTTGGCACACTGGATGTTCATAAAAGAACTGACGGTGGTTTGGGATCGTGGGGATGCGGCCCCGTGACGCTAAGATCGATGAGAAACTGCTCTCCATTTAAAATTAATTCACATTTCTTTATTTATGGACTATATACGTCATCACAGTCAACTTCTCTCACGGATTGAGGAGTTAGTGCCAACTCCGTCAAGAATTCACTGAAATGAGGAGACAATGTGCAGAAGTCATACCTCCTCATGTGTCGAAATTTCAGGATGATTTGCTTGAATTATTCCCAGAAACTCTGGGGCACGTCAGTGCAGGATGTGCAGTGTTTCACCGGCAGGGTAGGCAAAGTGTCTTGCTGGAGCTGGAAAACATCGACCAGCTCTCAGCGGTCTCCCCAGTTTGGTATTGGTATTGCTTTATTATTGTCACTTGTACCGAGGTAAAGTGAAAAACTTGTCTTGCGTACCGATCGTACAGGTCAGTTCATTACACGGTGCAGTGACACTGGGTTAGTACAGAGTGCACTAAAGTAGTACAGGTAAAAACAATAACAGTATAGAGTAAAGTGTCACAGCTACAGAGAAAGTGCAGTACAATAAGGTGCAAGGTCACAACAAGATAGATCGTGAGGTCATAGTTCATATCATCGTATAAGGAAACGTTCAATAGTCTTATCACAGTGGGGTAGAAGATGTCCTTAAGTCTGATGGTACGGCCCTCAGGCTCCCGCGTCTTCTTCCTGATGGAAAAGGAGAGAAGAGAGAATGAGCCGGGTGGGTGGGTCTTTGATTATGAATATTTTAAACAGAGGGCTCGTTCGGGATTTGAACCCGGGACCTCTCGTATGCTCGGTAATTCAAACCCAAAGCGAGAATCATACCCCTAGACCAACGAGCCGCTGGCGTTTCTCAGTTGTCCGCTGCCGACTGCTGACACCCTCGTAGTTTGCCAGATATTGGAGTCCAAGTTCAACGGGAAGTTCTGAAATCAGCGGTAATTCAAAGCTCGAGTCATTCATATAAATATCCACTCTCACCATATGATATACCTTTCCGCAAGGACGTTTATTTTAGCCATGATGAGTCTAACTCCAGCGTTACAGTGATGGCTCGTTGGTATTCTGGACTGTCCTCTGTTTATACAGGCGTTTTCTTGATAATTGTATTGCCAACTGCACTGCATTCCCTTCCCCGGAGGATCATAACAGAATATCCGGTATTTTGGAATAGTGGGAATGCGGCGACGTAATTCTGGAAGTTGATGGTGATGAAGTGTAACAACGTATGTGATGCACAGTGGCAGTTTGTCACATCTGGTTGAGGACTTGGTTTGTAACCTGCCGTTTAACCTGGTCGCAGTGGCCGGAAAGATGTTGTGTGTGGAGAAGTGTAGTTTTTGGCCGCCGTGGGAGAAATGACAATGTCCATAAAGCAGTGCATCTGTGTGTTCCCCTGGGAGGGATGGGGTGTGGAATGACAATGGTGGAAGGCACTGTGTCAGCGAACCCAAGAACGGGAAAGGAGAAGTTGCTGACGTGCTGTCAATTCAGGTTCCAGTAGGCGAGGTTGAGTGAATCTGAGTATCTAACTGTGGGTCCCACGGGGGGGAAGGTCGCAATGTCCAACATTGGAATTGGAAGTGGTTGATCATTACCACATCTTACACCTGCCTCAGCTGACTGTGCTCTTCAACCTGAGGGCTTCTCAATTCATCGAATGGACCCTACGGCGTCTTCAGGCAAAGTTAAAGGCGGAGGGGTTTGCTTCTTAATCAATGACGTGGTGGTCTAACGTGACGGTCCTGGCGAGCTCTTGATCACACAGCCTGGAATATCTAACGGTGAAGTGTCGACTATTCTATCTGCCAAAGGAGTTCACTTCAGCTGTCCTAATCGCAGTCTACATCCCACCACAGACGGACATGAAGGCTGCATTCAATAAGTTATACTCCGTGGCCAACAGCCTTGATACAGGATACCCTGAAGCCCTCTTCACCATCGCAGGGGACTTCAATCCGGACAACCTCAAGTGTGTGTTACCAAAATACTACCAGCACATCTCCTGCTCCGCCAGGGGCGCTAACACTGCGACACAACAATCAAAGATGACTTTCGAGCCACCTCTCGTCCTCACTTTGGGAAATCAGAGCACCAGGCTGTGCTCCTTCTCCCTGCATACAAACAGAAACTGAAACTGGAGGATCCAGTACAGAGAGTCGTGCAGTGGTGGTCTGAAGAAACAGCTGAGCTCCTACGCGACTGCTTTGACACAATGGACTGGTCCATGTTCAAAGACTCAGCTGACAGCCTCGATGAGTTTGAGACCACCATCACAAACGTTATCAGCAGCAGTGTTGAGGACTGTGTACCAAAGAGGATAATACGGGTGTTCCCAAACAGGAAACCATGGATGAACCGGGAGATCCACTCCTTACTGAAGTCGAGGACGGTTGCACACAAATCTGGTGATCCTGATCTACAAAGGAATAGAGATATGAACTTCGGAAAGCTATCAGGAATGCCAACAGGCAATACCGACTCAAAGTAGAGTCCCAGAAATGCCGTCAGTTATGGCAAGGCTTACATGGAATAACAGGCTACAAGACGAAGACGGGCTGCATAGTTAACAACAGCGCATCCCTTATTGATGAGCTTAACGTATTCTATGCGCGTTTTGAAGGGAAGGGAAATGGATTGTCACCACCCACCCTGACAGCCTCCAATGTAACTAAACCCGTGATCACCGTTGAAGACGTAAGATCAGTCTTTGTGAGAGTGAACAAGAGGCAAGCATCTGGACCAGAGGGTGTCCCTGGCTGTGTGCTCAGATCTTGTGCTGATCATCTGGCGGAAGTATTTGCGGACATATTTAACCTCTGCCTGCTTCAGTCTCAGGTTCCCACCTGTTTTAAGAAGACCAGTATTATCCTGGTACTGAATAAAGGCAAGCTAACATGTCTCAATGACTATCGGCCAATGTCTACGACATCCACAATGATGAAGTGCTTTGTGAGGCTGGTCATGGCACACATCAACTCCAGCCTACCAGACAATTTTGACCTACTGCAATTCCCCAATCGCCGAAACAGGACGACAGTGATCGTCATCTCCTTGGCCCTACACTCAGCTCTGGAGCATAAATACCATGAAGACACCTACGTTGGACGATTGTTTATTGACTACAGCTCTGCTTTCAATACTATAAATCCAAGCAAACGTCACCAAACTCCGGACCCAGGACTCAACACCTCCCTCTGTAACTGGATCCTTGACTTTCTAACCAACAGACCGCAATCAGTGAGGACAAGCAGCAATAACTCCGGGACGATTAATCTCAACACTGGTGTCCCACGAGGCTGAGTACGCAGCCCTCTTCTGTACTCCATATACAGTCATGACTGTGTGGCCAGATTCTGCTCTAACTCCATCTCCTAGTTTCCAGATGATACCACCGTTGTAGACCGTATCTCAAACGGAGATGTGTCGGAGTACAGGAAGGAGATAGAGAGCTTAGTGGAATGCTGTCACGACAATAACCTTTCCTTCAATGTCAGCAAAACGAAAGAGCTGGTAATTGACTTCAGGAAAGGGGGCGGTTTACATGCACCTGTCTACATCAACGGTGCTGACGTCGAGAGGGTTGAGGGCGTCACGTACCTGGGTGTGAACATCAGCAAAAGTGTGTCCTGGTTAAAGAACTTAGATGCCACGGCCAAGAAAGCTCACCAGCGCCTCTAGTTCCTCAGCAGGCTAAAAAAATTCGGTTTGCCCCTTTGAATCTCACCAACTTCTATCGGTGCACGATAGAAAACATCCTATCTGGGTGCATCATGGTTTGGTACGGCAATTGCTCTGCTCAGGACCGCAAGAAACTGCAGAGAGTTGTGGACACAGCCCAGCGAATCACAGACACCAGCATCCCATCCTTGGTCTTCACCTCTCTCTGTCCTGTTAAAGCAGCCAGCATGATCAAAGACCCCACCCACTCGGTTCATTCTCTCTTATCTCCTCTCCCATCGGGTAGAAGATAGTAGAGCCTGAGTACACATACCACCAGACTTAAGGACAGCGTCTACCCCACTGTGATTAAAGTATTGAACTGTTACTTTATACGACAAGATGGGCTCTGATCTAACGATCAAACTTGTTGTGACATTGCACCTTATTGCACTGCACTTTCTCTGCAGCTGTGACACTTTACTATTTACTGTTATTGTTTTTACCTGTACTACATCAATACACTATGTCTAACCCAATGTAACTGCACTGTGTAATGAATTGACCTGTATGATCGGTATGCCAGACAAGTTTTTTCACTGTACCTCAGTACAAGTGACAATAATAAACCAATACCAATACTATCTCTCTTCTGGTGAAAGTGCGAGAGTGGGCGATTGAAAACATGGATTTTAAATCCGGAATACGTGAATGAAGGGGTGATAACGAGCTTATTATGGAGTCTTGGCCACATGCAATACGTTATTTCTCGTCGTGTTGGGAACCTGGGCCCTAAGTACATCATCGTCATAACACGAGTGATGTAAATGAGGGAAACCGTGTGGTGCTTCAGCTGGCCCAGAGAGAAGGGAAGGTGAAGTCTGCCTCAAGTATTCCGCTCCACTTACAATTAGCTTCGACCCTGAAACAGCTCACTCCAGGCATCTCACCGAGCCAACATGACCGCAGTTTGTCTGTGAGCTGGAAGGGAAGAGGCACGCTTCTCCTCGTTCCGGGGCGAACTTATTCTACTTGTCGAGACACTTCAATCCGTGCATTCTGTGTGTATTAGTAAAATGCATCCCGCCTTCTCAATTCTTCGCAGGGCCCATGCCCCAGCATCATTGCTAATGAGGCTTTTTTTTTCTCGGTTCCTCAAAAGAATGGGCTGTGCGGCCGAATGGAGAAGGCGTCTGACTTCGGTGTTTGATGTGACGTCATCATAAGTTTGCAGGATCAAGTCCTGTCCCGATCGTTTTACGGACCTCAAGTGTGTACATCCATTCTGTCTCACTTCACATGTGCTGCCAGAATTTTAGGTTTGAAATACTCCTTTGAAGACTCAGTGTCACGTGTTTCGCAAAACCTGGAGCCAAGAACAAAACAAAAGTGTTACCGCCCAGGATTGAACTGGGGACCTTTCGCGTGTAAGGCGAACGTGATAACCACTACACCACAGAATCCACGGGAGGCATCCAACACTTCATCTACTTTGCCGCGCTGCTGAGCACTGACAGGGCTGTTGTATCCCCGTGAATTACAATCTCTTCTGCTCCAACAACAAACAGAAAGTCTGGCCCAACATTCCTCTCTTTCAGTCGGGGAATGTGGTCTGTGTTGTATAAATAATGCAAGAAACACAATATCTATGTCACTCTGGCTTCCAACAGTCTCCCCTGGATGACCCTCCACAATTCGCGGATAACTCAGCGGTGTCTCTGAGATTTCTCTCCACAGATTCGCGCGTCGCCAGTCTCCAATAAACTCTTCACTCCCCTCACCGTGACAACGAAGTTAATATAAACACGTTACTGAGACATGTGTAGGGTACATTTGTCGACGACATGGATAGCAGTAGAAGTGTCGACCCGTGAGTTAATGGGGCTTCTTTGGTAGTTGTCCAGTCATGGGGCATGGAGATAGACCACTCGGCCCACTGAGTGTTCAGTGACCATCACTGAGCTTTTATTGATCCCATTTTATTTTCCACATTCCAATCAATTTCTTCCACATTCAAACACTCACCTGCAAACCAGGTGCATAAGATGGTGGATAATTAAATGACCCGTAGCAAAAGGAACATTTTATTTCTGGCGACACATTTTGTAATGTGAGTCAGCTTCTAAAAGAGAAACAGAAAGTTGTGCATGTGCCACCAGCACCGTATCTGTCAGATCTAAACCCGCCATAAAATACTCACTGATTCAAAACGGAAACTTTTTACAAAACTCAGCATGTCAGCAGAATGGACGGAAACCTCGTGAAGAAAGCCAGTAAATTGATCACATGGGATACGTGGGAAGTGATTTATATTTCTATCCAGGAAGAGAATCTTCCCCACTGCAGGTTTCTGACTTTCAGTGTTGAAGGTAACTAAAGCTGTTCCCACTTGCAGGTCGTTTGTCGCTCAGTTGATCCACTGCTTCGGTGCGCTGACCTTGTGTTACATGGGCAGCGGCACGTTCCTGGAGACGTCGGAGTTGAACTCACGTTGGGGTCCTGAAAGCTGCGTTTTGATTTTGTCCTCACAGTGTTTGTGGCGCGGCGGCTGCGGAATTCAACTCACACTCACCATTGGTGGCACATCCCATTGCGCACAGTGTCGTTGGCCAACTAAAAAATTCTCAATACTTGTTGGGATTTTCGTAATATCTGAAAAGTCACGTACAGTACAAAATCGCCAAAGAGTATTGTGACGGAATTATGACCATGTTGGTTTCACTTTACGCTGACCAGATTAGTGCACCGCTTTAGAATTGTTTTTTTTTCTCATCCAGAAAGTCGATGGAAGCCGCCCACTGGCCTGCAGAGCATTGGCAGCAATTCATCTTTTCACATTTCCCTTTGAAGTCGGAATATTTGAAGGACGGCACAGCGAAGACGTTTGAGAAAGGAGAAAGTTACGGAATCATGAAGATATCAAGGGGAGAATTAAATGAGGAAATGTCTCCGTTCAATGCAGAGCTTCATGCAGCAAAGTGGGCAAACTTTAATACCATTTCTCTTCCATATTTTAAAGAGGGTTGAGTGTTGGTGGGCAGGGAGATTGCCATCACCAACAAGTCTCATTATGGATGAAAATCATCGATTAGTTTCAAGGAAGCGAGCACCATTCATGTGTTGGGAATATGGATGATGAAATGTGCCGAGATCAATCGCAAGATAGGAGGAATAACGTCTAACACATTGGTGGGGATCAACAGAACAAACTGCATCCAATTCAGTGTGAAAAGTTGTGCTGCTTTGGAAGCACAACAGGTTTATTGAAACGGTCAGAAGGATGGGGTATTTCAATTACAAGGTCAGGTTGGAGAAAGTCGGCTGTGACTGTCTGGACAACGAGCAGCTTCTCAAAAGGCGCAGGTGAAAATTCGATGTTTGGCAGTGGTTGGATTCGAACACACGTCCCCTCAGAGACTGGAGCCTAAATCCAGCGCCTTAGACCGCTCGGCCACACTACAACCGATCAGCCGAACTATGAACTCCAATTCATTGCGTTCGAGTCTGCACTTTCCACTTAATGCAAGGAAGCTCACTTCGAGAAACAAAATGAGTTCTGCTATATACTATTGGAGAAGGGACAGTGAAGAGAACGAGTCGGGAAAATATACAAAGAAGGGTACCCGCTCTCTGAGGTTGTACGTGTCATTTCTGATTTCAAGACGGGGTTTATTTCTCTCTAAATTCGGCTGTGCTTAAACACATGACTGATGCAAGCTATCACGATGCTTCGCAGTTGGTCTGCCACAGGGGAAACAAAGCAGGACATTCATCTATGGAATGAGCATCATCAACAGGGCCGGTGAACCGATGGTGACCAGGAAGTAGGTCGGTCAGCTATTTGTGAAGCGTGGTTTCAGGGAAGGGAGGACTGGCAGCTCAGCGTCTTTGTTAACTGTATACCAGTGAAGACGCGAACGTGGGAACGTAAAGTATTGTCTTAATGAGATAAACAAATAATTTTATCCATCAGACGAAACAAATTATTAAACCAACAAGAAGTGAGGCCACGCGGGTTGAACGTAAGATGAAAGCAGGGCTGCAGTGTTGGCAACAAACAAAAAAAAATATAACCGCAAACAGTTGAATTACAAGGAAGTGGACAGCCTTCTGACCTTCCAAAAGAGGAGCAAGCAATAGGCGGAACAACTGCCTGAACAATATCAGAAAATATGACATTGCCCATTTGGAATCTAAATTAAGGGCCACTTTATTTTATTCTTGAACGATTGCAAAACTCCACGATGCTGGTAGAACTTGGTATCTTAGTGCGCGATTGATTAAAAAAAACACTGCAGAGTTTTACAAATATTTTGGGGAGTGCTTTAACGTTGCTGTTTCTTGTCGGATGGTTTGACGTCCAATTCAGGGAGATTATATATTAAATATGGAGAGCGGCGCTGGCACAACATCAGCAGCAACATGTTCAGTGTTGGCCTCCTTTTTTTTCTTTTCGGACCTGAATGAGTTGGACATAATTAAGTGAAGGTTACCAGAACGATACCGGGGTTGGACGGGAGTTTTGTGAAGGAAGGTTGTCAGGCCGGCCGGGTATCCCCTGCAGTTCAGAAAACTGAGAGATGTCTTGATTGAAACATATGTGTTCATGAGGAGTCCTGACTAGGAAAAGTAGGGGAGGACGTTTCATCCAATGGGGTAGCTTGCAGTTACTGTTTCAAAATCAGTGCCACACTATTGTGACATAGGTGCTTTACCACAGTGTGTTCAGTGTTCCGGCAAGTGGGACTGCCTCAGGTTGACAACTTGGTCGGCATGGGTAAGTTGTACCGAAGGGCCTGCTTCTGTCTCCGAAACTCTGATTCAATGACTCTGATTACACTGAGTATATTTTTCACGGAATATCGTTCATACACGGCACAAATTACAAAGTTGAGTGCGGGGATTTGGTGAATCGAGGAAGCTGTTACGTGATTTCAGTTCTGTTCAGATATGCAGCCAGTCAGGGCGAGGCAGCACATGTTCAACCGTTTATTTTCCTCCTGCTGCCTGACCAGCTGACCATTTATTGGAATTTCAGCTTTTGATACTAAACCCCGGCTTCAGTGTTCCCATCAACGTCACAGCGTCAAACATCACAGAGACAGGTCCTTCGGCCCACCCTGTCACTGCCGACCATCAAGTACCTACCTTCAGCAATTCCATTTGCTTTCACTTGGTCCACAGATTGTAATATCGTCCGTATCCAAGTGACAATTAATTGTCTGTTGAATATGAGTGCATTTTTATCCACTGCTTTCTTTACCATCATGTACCTGATTTCTACCGCCCGGTGGTGAAAGAAAATCTTCCACAGATCCCCTTCAATATTCTGACTCCCACTGAAATGGAGTCTGACAATTCTGCCATGGGAGAACATACCTAATATCTCCCCTTCCTTTGCCAATTATAATTTTCATCGAGACTTAGAGCCGTATAGTACAGAAACAGGCCATTAGGCCCACCATGCATTCCTTCTGTCCTGTTCACCCGACTTTGCGGCTCTTCTGCAACGTTGCTAAATGCATCGTACAAGGTACTGAAGGGACTGTACAGGCTGGATTCCTGCACAATGTTTCCCGTAGCTTAACAACCTACAACCAGAGAGACACTGTTAATGATATGAGAGGAAAGTTTATCAATGAGATGTGGAGGAATACCTTCACTCGGGGGCGAACAAGCTGTGGAAATCTGAACCACAGAATGCTGCGGTGGTCAGGTTGCTGCATGTATTTCGGAAGACAGTCAGCAGATTGCTGAAAACAAAATACATAAAAGAATGGGGAACCAGCTGGATTATGGGGGGAGATCTAGGACTCACTTTGGGGCACACAGCATGGCGGAGCTGTTCTGTGTCCTCCCCCCCCCCCAATCCAGACAGCGGAGATCCTCCGCTGTTGCTGAGACTATTCGGCTGGTTCTCCTCTTGCACTCTGCGTGCCCCGGCGGTGAACGGTGTTGCCTTATGGGTGATAAATACCCAGAGAGCCCGTTTACACTTCCGTGCCTGCTGATCTGTCGAGAAGGTTCAGTTCCAAATGCACCGCCTGGTTCTTGGTATGAGTCGGGGTGTGTCCAGGGGAAATCTGGTGGTGGCAGCGGAAACTCACCCCCCGGGGAGAAGCAGCGGCCGGAAAATTCAGCAAAAGTAAAGCGTTGAATTTTCAGAGGCTGTTGAATGTCAAAAGTATAAACTGCGACCTGCCGTGACTTGGATTCGAACCGATGTTGCTGCGGCCACAACGCAGAGTACTAACCACTATACGATCACGGCCACACACTTCAGCTGTGCGCTTCCTGCACTGTCAAACCCTCTGTCAAGGGTGTGTCTCACCTACTGACGCTCCGGAGACCAACCGTAAATCAGCGGTTTGCGCTGCCCATTTGCGCTTCCACAGGACTCCCTCTCCATTTTATTTCCTTTCCTTGTCTGTTTCAACCTCTCACCCCACCCATCCTCCTTCTCCCAAGTCCATCTGTCAGACTCACAACCTGTCCATATCTCTCCATTATCGCTCATGCCGACCAATTCTTCTGATCACCTGCCGGCTCCTGCTTCACCACTTCCTCCTGTCATGTATTTTGACTCTCTTCCCTCGGCGCTGTCAGTCCAGATTCGGTGTGTTAACCCGAAAGGTCGGCCATTCCTTGCCTTCCACAGACGCTGCGTGAACCGCTGAGTTCGTCTCACAGTGTGCTTGTTATATGTTCCAGATTCCATTATCTGCAGTACCTTGTGTCTCTTGCCTTCCACAGTGATTTGCTTTCAGCTGTGGATCTGTGAACTATGTGGATGTTTCTGCACTGCACTGAAGTGATAGCTGGTAAGGAAGGCACCGTTCATTTTACTCATGACTGAGTGAGAGATTATGCCTTCTTTGAATTCTGACACCTTTGCAGCTCTTTGATTTAAATTTAATCGTCTCTATTACGTCATCAATCTCCCACTTTACTGCCATCTTAGTGCAACAAGTAAACAGCGGGAAGATCTCAGGGTTTCGGGCAGAATCTTTAGGGGCAAAGGGACAGGAAGGTTCGAGTCGAGACCCTGCATCAGGACTGAATTTGTAGTGGGGAGATGTAGCAGGAACAAAATGGTGAACGGGAGGGATGAGGCAGGAAGTGAAAGAGTTAGGTGGAATCAGGTGATGATGCAGATGGTGGGCAGAATGAGACAAGTAGGGAGAGGGATGAGTGGCGGTAGAGTCAGAGGCTTGTATCAGATAAGTAAACACAATAAAGGCCTGCAATGAAGGGGGTTTCAGAGGATTTAGGACGATCAAGAGATGGACGCAGGTGGTGCGGTTTACCTGAAACTGGAGTATTCATCGTTCATAATGTTGACCTTAGAGCACACAGGAGGAATATGTTATTGTTCAAGATTGAGTTTGGCAGTGGTGTAGGCCGTGGTGGGGCGGCGACAGTCAGGTTAGTGTGCGTAGGAAAGGAGAGTTGATTTGGCATGCATCAGGAAGCTCAGGATGGCCGTTGAGTGTAGAGCGCGGGTGCCTGGATGAACGGACGACTATTCTAAGCGTGGTGTTGCTGATGTAGGCGAGGCCACTTCGGTAGCATCGAGTGCAGTAGAGGAGGTTAGAAGGTATGCACGTTAACCTTTCTCTGACGTGGAATGGCTGTTTCGATCCCTGGTTATTTGTGAGGAAGGTGATGAAGGGATAAGGCTTGGGACTCCGACGATTATAGGGAAGTGTCCTGACTGCTTGCATCATGCTCTGGCACGTAAATTCGAATGGACAGGAACGCGGGAAGTTTCAGAGAGAAGTGGTCTGAACCGAATACACCACAGGCACATCATTCTCTACCAGCGGCATTATCTGTCAGAGGCGCTGCCTCACGAACGCAACATCCATTATCAAAGATCCCCCACCATTCGGACCATGCCATCTTCTCGCAGCGTCCATCAAGCCGGAGGTACAGTAGCCTGAAGTACCACACTACCAATTTCAGGATAAGGTGCTTCCTTTCACCCATTCGGTTCTTGAACCAACCAGCACAAAAGTAATTCCTGCAATACTTTGATCACTTTGCAGTTATATGGACTTCGTGCTTTTTTGTTATAATTGTTTATTATTCTTGTAAAATTGGGTGCATGTTCAATTTATGTTCTTCATTGCACATGTGTGCGCATGAATTTGTGTAAATGGCAATGAACTCGACTTCGTCGTTGAGAGATTTTTTTTGTCTGCGTTACAATGAAATGTTTTCTTGAGCAGCTTGAAGGGAAGTTATGAGATGTGTACTTGTTGCCAGGACACCTGCAGACATTGAAATCATTGTCTGTTGAGAGGGGAACTGGATGTAACGAAATCGCGGCACCGTGGCGCAGCTGGTGAAGCTGCTGCCTCACAGCGCCTGAGAATTGGGTTCAATCCTGACCGCCGGTGCCGTCTGTGTGGATTTTGCCCGTTCTCCTAATGACCGTATGGGTTTTCTCCTGGAGCAATCACTTTGTCAAATAATCTGTTGAATTACTTTGGCTTCATGACTCTGAGGTTAACGTTTCAACTGATGGCAATGTCTGCCAATTTCTATGTCCAAATTTGCTGCTGAAAATCGGCGTACTGAATAAGAGGAAAACGAAGCACTTGTGTTGAAATGCTCGTCTGAGGAGACTTGAGGTCATAGTCCTGGTCATTCTGGCTCTGCATAATTACCTGCCAACTATTTATATGTTGATCCGGAGAATAAATGCGAGCTTGTCGTATTCAAGCCTGGATAAAATGCATCACATGACTGTGGACAGAATTGACTTCATATCATTAGATGCGATTATGTTCACATACACGTTCGCGCAATGAATGAAAACATGCCGTCCTTCAAACTATGCAGTTACATGTGACCTGCTGACTATGAATTGTATTTTCATTGTTAACCCGATTTTCAAGTCCCACTTCCGTCTGTTTCAAATCACACAGTGCCACAGGTTAATTTAAATGCGTTTATTTAGCAATATATCGCTAGGGAGAAACCTCCTTACTCTCAAATAGAGTCCGCAGTGGAGTTATCCGAGGCACAGAAGAGGAAGACAGTAATTTATACAAACATTGTCATGCACACTTTAATGAGTCAGGCGCCGGAGTTCTTGGTTGAGCAGGAAACGGACAAAGTGCTACTGCAGATGGACAAAGAGGAGCCTCACACCCCAGGTTCAGCTAATCGTTTTGCAATCGGGAGACACAAAGGCAGGTATCGCCTTCACTGTTTGAGACAGCCTTCCCATTTCCCGTTAAGATTGACTATCATCTCCATAGTCAAACATAATGGGAATCTAATTAAGCTCCAGACACAGCAATTACCACACTGCACCCCCCAGGAGAGCAGTGGTGTGGCTGTTCTGGCCTGAACAACACTTTTGAAAATCAGTATTTCGAGCAGCCGTAATTCTCATCCGTCTTACTATATGAACAGTTATAGTTTATTAATCCTACACCTCCTCATTCCCCCTCCCCCTTCATCATATCATGATAACCTGGAGGAGTGCTCAGAACGGGCTCGAGATTTTATAAATAATGACCTTGCAACAAATATTCAAGCAGGTCAGCACCACACAGCATATTGTCATAATAACTATAAGCCCTACTGCTCCATGCAACAGCTATGATGCCACTGACCCTCCCATCAGCCACACCAACCAACCATTCACTCCTGCAAGTCCCTGCCCAAAGTTATCTACTTGCTTCTGAATATCCAGAATGACATGGGAAATATTGTAGGCCTCATTCCTAACATTGGTGACATATTTATCCCCTATTATGGCACATACTCCCCCTTTCTGAGCTAACAGGTAGTCCACAGCGTACCGGGTCTGTTGGGCATAAAGTCGAAGTTCTGCCATTTCCTGGTTCACTCGTGCAGGCCCTTTATGGTGCCGTTTCCCAGCACGGTCAGTCGGCAGACGCGGTAGTTACGATTGTTTGCGGCCATGGTCCCTGCCGAACCCCCTTGAGAGAGATCACTCAGGAATGCATAGCCTAACGATCGAACCTGGCAGAGTGGCGTGCTGGTGGTATAGGTACCGTTGAAAAGGAGCACATACCCTTTCTTGGCCCGGTAAAAGGTTATATTGCCCGTTTGCTACTGACTAGGCATCTGAGAATACCAACTGATTCCAGCAACTCTGCTCCCATGAATTCTAGCCATTCCAAAGAAACATCTGATACTTTCACATGGGTACCGTTCTCTTCCCCACAAACCCATCGCTCCCCTGCAAGTAGTTCAACACACCTAGTGTTGGCACACTCACACCTAACCGTCCTCCCCTTAATGCACAATTTTTCTCTCTACAAGTGGTGGTGGCACATGATAGCGGGTGCTGTACTATCGCTAGCCCACAACCCCATCCCTTACCGTTCAAGCAGTGGGGGAAGGACTGGTGGCTAGTTGTGCTGCTTAGATCTACTGTGGTTCCTTACAAACATTTACCTGGCAGCACCCTCCTGTAAGATCCCGTCTGCCCAATGCACTTTGTTTTCGAGTATTCATATCTTTAGAGAGCACTGGGGCTCCAGCTTGGTGTTGCTACAAAAAGACCTTTTATTTATTCTGCCAAGGGGTAGCAAACGGTGCGATTGCCATGCAGTTTTTTATTAGCTTTGTAAAATAAATTGTCCTCTAATGCCCACACACGAGTACCGGTAATGATGAAGAGTCCAAATTTAAGAAGCGTCATTTTCCCTCTGGTGGCCATCGTTTACAGTCACTCAGATGAATCCAGCGTTCCTAGCCCTGTACCTTCATTGCTGTAGGAGTCTGGAGTAGTATCTGGAAGGGGCCTTTCCAGCGAGGTCCCAGTCCCGTATCAGCACCGGCTCTCCAATTTCCAGGTTAAGCAACTCTGCATCCTTTCCCTCCTGCTGCGTAAATGCGCTCTTCACCCGTGAATGAAGGGACTTTAAAGAGGTCGTAAGTTGCCTGAAATATCTTTATAGTTAATTGCCCATGATATTAAGGTCAACCTGGGTGGGGGGCTAGGTGTCAGCATCCCATGGGGCTCTTCCCGGGCGTACATAGACGATTTCGGCAGCCGACACCCCGGTGGCCGAGTGGGGAGTAATTCTCATGTGGTACAAAGCTAAAGGGAGAACCTTAAACCAATTTAGACCTGTCTCTGAGACTAATTTAGTCAATCTATTCTTCAGGGTGCCGTTGGATCGTTATACTATACCCGCTGCCTGAGAGTGGAAGGTGCAATGGAACTGTTGTTTGATATGCAGTACTTCGCACAACTCCTTATTTATTTTCCCTTTGAAGTGAGGAACATTGTCTGAACTAATCTGTCGGGGTACCCCAAACCTTGGTATGCTCTCTGTAAGCAATAATTTCACCACCTTCGAGGCCTTATTGTTCGTGGTAGGAAAAGCTTTAATCCATCTACTAAATACATCAGCAATAACAAAGCATCGGTTATAGCAGTATACACGCGGTAATTCAATAAAATCGAGTTGTAAACATTCAAATGGTCCCCCTGGTAAAGGGGGTTCTGCCTGGCCTGCACCTCACCCCTCTCCCGGCACTGGTTTGTTGGAAGATCAAACACGATGGTATGTTGTCTTTTGCTGCTTCCTCCAATCTGGGGCACCAGCAGGAACGGAGTAAAATGTTACTCATTCCCTCCTTGCCAAGGTGGGTGTCAGAATGCAGGCAGTCACAATACAAATTTGACCGACTGGAGTGGTCCAGAGGCCATGTGGTGCAGAGTGCGTACACCCGTGCGCCTTCAATACTTGTTTTTCTGAGTCAGGGGCATCCCCCTGAGAGTGCTGCACAGTAACCTTGTCTGTGGTTCCCTGCGTTGTTATTGTCGGTTTACAAACAATCGCCTGTATTTCCGCAGTCGAAACGACATTTGTCCTCCGTGTACTGCCAATTTTGACTCTGCATCTGCCCTGTTATTGCCCTGTTATTAGGGAGGAGTCTGAGAGGTGGGCTGAACACTTATTGATGACCAGCTTTTAAGGAAGAGGCTGGCTTGGAGGAGGTTCTTCACGTAAGCTGCATTCGGAATGGGGCTGCCTGTAGAGGTCAGAAATCCTCTGTGCGCCCATTTTTGGCCAAAATCATGGGAAACTCCAAAAGCATAGCGGGAATCAGTAAAAATATTAGCTACTATGTCCTTGGCTAATTCACAGGCTCTCGTCAGGGCAAAGAGTTCTGGCTTTAGGGCAGAGACTGGAGGCTGCAAAGATGCGGACTCTGCAACGTGGGAGTCATCTACTAGAGCGTAGCCGCAAAGGCGGTTTCCCTGTTCCGAAACGGAGGAACTGCCGTCGACAATACAGGTTTAAGTCTGCTGGCTGGAAGACTTGATCTGAAAGGTCCCGACGGGGTGCTGTTAAGAAGTGGTTACGCAGTAAACAGTCATGTGGTGGGTCTTCAAGATCCTCATGTGGGGTCCCGAGGAAGGTGGCAGGGTTAATGATAGTCCAGTATGCAAAGGAGAGGAGCGGGTTATTCAGGAGCGCTACCTCATATCTGTTTAACCGGGCCTGGGTAAGGTGTTGGGTCTGATGGGAGGTCAGGAGTGCCGTTACGGTATGGGAAGAATAAACAACCACCGACCGTTGCAGGGTTATATTGGAGGCTGCTGTTACGAGGGAGTAGATTGCTGGAAGCATGTGTGAGCATGGTGGGAGCCCCCGAGCAACTGGGTCCAGTCGAGTAGAGTAATATGCCACCGGTCTTTTTCGATCCCCATGGGTTTGAGCGAGTACGGCTGTAGCCCAGTCCTCCAGCACATTCACAAAGATCTGAAATGGGCGATAATATCGAGGGTGTCCCAGGGTCGGGGCGCTGGCAGGGACCTGTTTGATCTTATCAAAAGCCTCCTTTTGTTCCTCCGTAAGTTCAAAAGCTCCCACAGACTGTCTTGACGCCTGGGGTGTGAGGTGCTTCGTAAGGAGGTCCATGTTAGGTAGCCACTGCCTGCACAAATTTACTAAACCTAAGAAGGCGTGCATACCCTTCGGGGTAGCGGGCGTTGGGGTAGCAATGATGGGTGAAATACGTTCAAGAGTGAGCTGCCGCTCAGTAGCATTTAAAAGCATGTACGGACATGTTACCTGTCGCTGGGTTCGTTTTACTTTCTGTGGAGGTATCACGTATCCTCAAGTGCATTAAGTAACCTGTTGCTGTCCGCGATGTTGGCGGTCTCCGACGGGCTTGCCAATAAAAGGTCATCAACCTACTGGGCAACAGCGGATTTATCAGAAAGTTGTAACTGTTGGAGTTGTTTCTGCAAAACTTGGGAGAAAATAGTCGGGGTGTGTATAAAACCTTGCAGGAGAAGCGTCCAGGTGTATTGCTGACCTTGGAAGATGAACGCAAACAGGTACTGCGATTTCGGAGATCTGGGAGTTGCAAAAGATGCATGCTGGAGATCTATAAGTGTAAAAATACAAGAGTTTGCAGGGATGTTGCTGAGAATGGTTGCCGAGTTCGGGACCACGGGAGACAGTGGCTCCACTATATCATTGACCTTACGCAGGTCTTGTACCAGGCGCCATTCTGCCCGTCCGTGTGTTTGGATAAGATGGGGGTGTTGACTGGTACAACTGAATTGTTCCAAATACATAATCTATAAAATCCTCCGGGTTTGTTTTACGGTCGGGCGCCTGACTCAGGATTAAAAACATCTCCTGTGGCTTCCAAGAGGTGTACATTTGGATCGTGGGATTAGCGGGCGCTCCGGCTGGATCGGGATTAGGGGCACTCCTATTGAAGAGCTGTCTTTTCGCCTTAATTCCCTTACCCTTATTCGGCAAACGTGATGGGTCAGGACCTCAAGGGTCGTAATTATACGTCTTCTAAGTGCATTATGTTCCCAACTATTCTGGTTAGATCTACTTATTAGGAATTCGGCCTTCTCCAAGTAGACATGAATATTTCTATTATTCCCCAGTATTTCCTTCCCAAATCGCCTTTTCTGCCTTTTGGCACTCATCCAAATCCCAGGTTACCCCTAATGGCCATGTTTAATTTCGTTTTTTATATTGAGGCATGCCGATAATTTGCGGAAGTTATACTTATTTCTTCTGGTCGTCTTTACATAATTTAGATAGTGGGATATTGGATGTAGACTTATCGAGAGTTTGTCCCATTTTTTTCTTTCTTACTTTTTTCTCCTTGTTTATTAAACCGTACGGTACAGATTGCTGCGATCATCTATAAGATCGATAGGTCTTTTACCTTCACCCACTTCAGGTTCCTGACCTTCTCGTGGGAGATTTCCTCTCTTAAGAACCGGGCTAAGGCAGGGTGGTTTTACCGGAGAACGGATCTCAACACTTAGAGCTCTAAACTTCAAAATTCGCGAACTTAAACTGACCCTGACTGGGGACTCGAACCCCAAACCTTAACCAACCGGGGACTCGAACCCCAGATCTTAAGTCAACCGGGGTAGAACACCAAACCTTAAATTAACCGGGGACTCGAACCCCAAACTTTAAATCAACCGGGGACTCGAACCCCAAACCTTAAATCAACCTTAAATTATTTCAAAACCCAATACAGGGGACTCGAACTCCTGCTTACCTGTGGCTCTCAGGTTCGCGAGGAAACCATCAGAGGATTTCCGTCTCAGGTAGTCATTGTCCCTGTCGATCGCTCACGCCGCTTCCGAAACCTCGTCTTGGATTCCTGGCTGGCTCGCCAAATTGTTAACCTGATTTTGAAGTTCTCCTTCTGTCTGTTGGAAGATCACACAGTGCCACAATTTACTTCAAACAGGTTTATTTAGCAATATATCGCGATTCAGAAATTTCCTTGCACTATCGTGGAGCCTGCAGCGGAGTTCTCCGAAGTCCAAAGGAGTAAATAGTTATTTATACAAACATTGTCACGCACACTTTAATTGGCCAGGCGCCACAGTTCTGGGTTGAGCAGAAAACGGACAAAGGGCTTTTCTGGGTTGAGCAGAAAACGGACAAAGAAAACGAACCCCAGGTTGAGCTAATCGTTTTGCAATCGGGAGACACAAAGGCAGGTATCACTTTCATTGTTTGCGACAGCCTTCCCATTTCCGGTTAAGCTTGACTATCATCCCTATAGTTAAATATGATGGGAATCCAATTAAGTTCCAGACACAGCAATTATCGCACAGCACACAGCCCAGGAAAACAGTGGTATGGCTGTTCTGACCTGAAAGACACTTTTTAAATCAGTATTTTGAGTAGCTATAATTCTCATGCGTCTTAAACTATGAATGCAGTTATAGTTTATTAATCGTTTACTTCCTCAATCTGACCTTATGAGAAAGCCGACGATGTGTAACCTTGTCAAATGCCATTCTAAATCCATGAAAACCACATCGACTGCACTATCCTCATCAAGCCGCATGCTCACCTTCTCAAAGAGCACGGTCAGGCTTGTGAGACACGATTTGCCCTTCACAAAGCCATGCTGGCTGGCCCTGATGAGACCATGATTCTCAAAATGCTCCTAGATCCGATCTCTAAGATTACTTTACAACAGTTTACCCATCTCAGACGTAAGGCTCACTGGTCTATAAAATCCCTAACCTGTCCCTACTACCTTTTTTTGAATAAGGGGACAACATTTGCCACCCTCAATCCCTCCGGTACCATTCCCGTGGACAACGAGGACTCAAAGATCTTAGCCAACGGTTCAGTAATCTCCTCTCTCACCTCTCGGAGCAGCCTGGGGAATATTCCGTCAGGCTCCAGGGACTTATCTGTCCTAATATTTTCTAACAGCTGTAACATATCCTCTCTCTTGATATCCACATGCTCTAGAACATTTACCTTACCCCAAATCCATGTCATATATGAAACAATCTGACTCCGCATAATTTCCGAAGTGTTTTTGAACAGAGTCTGAATAATCCATGCCAGCGATTTTCATTGATATATGACTCAAGGTTCCCGGGTTTCTATCTACGTCCTCTCCTTCAAAGTAAGGATTCATCTGGATCTTTCACTTTGAGGGAACTGTTCTCAGTCCACCGAAATCTGGATCACACGTCCGATGCCCATTTGCCCTTCAGACAGCTCACTGGTCCTATTGTTCCATCTCACTGAGCGGCACTAATTTGGTTTATTATTGTCACATGTATGGAGGTACAGAATAAAATTTGTCTTGCACACCGATCATACAGATCAATTCATTACAATAGTGTTTTGAGGTGGTACGAGGTGAAACCATAACCGAATGTAGAATAAAGTGTTAGATTTACAGAAAAAGTGAACTGCAGGCAGACAGAGAGTTGGAAGGTCATAACGAGCAAGACTGTGAGGTGGAGATTCCATCCAATCATACGTGGGAAACGTTATGTAGTCTTATGACAGCGGGATAGAAGCTGTCCTTGAGCCTGGTGTTTCGTGATTTCAGGCTTTTGTATCTTCTGTCCGATTGGGGGGGGGATAGGGAGAATGTCGAGGTCCGTGAATATATATTGTGGACACCATCACCCTTTCATCTCCTTCATTTTACGTGTTACTCCTGCCGTCCGGATCCAAAGGAGTTAACCGTCGATGTTTGTTCTGTGAGTGTAATTAACCTCAGTCTGCACGGAGCCCGGTTGTGTCACCAGGGGTTTCCCCACTGCTTTTAAAATCTGTACCGTTCTATGAAGTCTCACAGTGTCAGTGGGAGCAGCCCCTCCGTCACTGATAGAGAGTAGCAGCTATAGAACGGAAGAAGATAGTTAGGGAGCTGCGAACATTAATGTGGGTTGTTACATGAACGGATGAAATTTGTAAATAGTTGAGTGTGAAGTTCTGGTCACGGATTGGAATCTGGGAAAAGTGAGAGAAATGTACAGGAATGGGTCGCGACCGGGAAGCAGGAGACTGGAATGTTACAGCGATGGGGCGGGGTGTATTCCTATTTGCTGACTTAGTCTTATCGGATGATCCTTGGATAACAGTAGAAGATCGGATCTACTATTTACTCCTGACGATCCATCCCGTCTATTATGCCATACTCGCTCTTGTTGCTGTTACAGGTAAGTCCCTGTCCAACGACAGGACCAAGAAACAGGTGATAAGCAGTGGTCACGGGGACAGGTAAAGAGTTCTGGTGGGTGGACTGTTCATTACCTGTTCCGGTTAACAAAGCGGACCGTACTCACTAATTGAGCTCCGGTTGAGGGACATGCCATACGTATACTTATTCCGTGTGCGAAGATCAACGGTTTGAATGGCGTTTAACTCCGTGTTATTTATCGTTCGTATCTCGATGATATCTTCTCATATTGCTGACACGTCCCAAGCTACATTTATTTGTCGATAAACCATTGCTATCTGCACTGCCGTTTCTGTAATTCACGCTCTCCTCGCTGCTGCTGTGTCTGGTGATCCCAGCTGTCGGAACTCTCTGCGGCAATCAGTAAACTGATATTGTTGCATTGATCATGGTGTAATTTCAATCTGGAACCTCTGATGGTTTCTCACCGCATCCATTCTGCTGCCGGGCACTACGTGCGGCTGAATCAGACTGGTCCACCGGCGACCTGGGCAAATTTCACCACAATCTCCATTGTGGCTGCGTCATGTTCACAATCAGTAGCAGGTGGCGGCCCCGACACATTTGTGTTGGCTTCCAGGGTAATAAATAGAGGGAGAACCCTGGGCTGATTCACCTACAACGAACATAAAGTCTCTGCATAAAAAGCAGGAAGAGTGACTGTGTCTCCAACCCACACTGACCCCGGGTCATCACAAAATGATCAGCGACGCTCTCACAGAGCACTCAGCAATGATCAAGGTCAGAAGCCTCAGCTGAATTCGCATACCGACCAGGTCAATACATCACCTCTCCCTCAACCGAAGCTCAGATACTGAGGACTTTGATCTTTATTAAGTGGAACGCGTAATGAATTGATCACTCGTCGGGCATCATTCCCGGACCATGGAACCACAGCTTCTCACCTGTCTGTTGGTCGAGGTGATGCCGTTATTTTCGACTTACTGGTTTATTTCACTGCTCTATTCTCCCCGTCTCCAGCAGACAATCCCTCTGTCGGGTACAACCACCTCCAACTCTGAATCCGAGAAAAGGTTTCTACATTTGACTTCCCTCTCTGTGAATCTGCTAACATTTCTCCAAGCCCGCTGTCATGTTTGTGTTTATTTACCTCTTCACAGTGAACGTGCTGACGATTGTGGTCTTGTCTCGGGGAAAGTGCGGTCTCTCCAAAGGCGTCACTCTGTACCTGGTGTCCATGGCAACCGGGGATCTACTGGTCGTTGTCCTCGACCTGATACTGAGGCAGATCCCAAATGTTTATTTGGAGACGTTTCGTATCCTAAGGTATATTCCCGTGTGTAATATCCACACCGTACTGCTTTACGCAGCGACCGACTGTTCTGTCTGGTTCACCGTCGCTTTCACCCTTGATGGGTTTGCGGCCATTCGTTGTTTGAAGCTGAAAGCGAAATATTGCACCGAGAGAACGGCGTCTGTGGTTCTGGGCACGGTGGCCGTGCTGAGCTGTTTAAAAAACATTTTCTGGTATTTCATGCCCTCAGTAGACTACATGTTTGCTAATTCACCTTGGTTGTGATTGGCTAGAGGCGGTGTTCTGTTCTCAGTGGATTGGACCGCAGTCGAGTTCCTCCATTACATCCTCACCCCTGTGATCCCATTTGTCCTCATTCTCCTGTTCAATGATTTGACCATCAGGCACATTTTAGTGGCGAGCAGAGCCCGCAGGAGACTCCGGGGTCACAACAGTGGGAAGAGTCGCAGAGACCCGGAGATGGAGAGCCGCATGAAATCCCTCATTTTGCTGTTGGTTGTGTCGGGGAATTTCATCCTGTTGTGGGCGCTGTTTACGGTGACTTCTGTGTGGTTCTGATTGTATGACATTTCTCCGGCTTTGTATCCACCAAACACCATGAAGGAACTGGGCTCCATGCTGCAGCTCCTGAACTGCTGCAAGAACACAGCTCTTTATGCAGTGACCCAGACTAAGTTCAGGGAGCAGCTGAAGGAGCTGGTGAAATCTCCCCTCCTCTCATTGTGAGATGCGCTCAGCGCGGAGAGGAGCTAAGAAATCCGCGCTGCTTCGCTGCCTGAACCAACTCCGTCTCTCCCACTCCAAACACACTGGGGGGAAACAGGCAGAATCGGGCCGGGAATTGTGAACTGGAAGGAATATCGTCTCAACTCTGTAACTTTGTTTTATTCTAATTGAGCTTCTTTTCCTTGGACAAATTGTGTACAATTCATGTTTAATTTGTTTTACTTAAGAATGCTGCTTATATACTGCGATGTGCCTGTGATGCCGCTGCAAGTACGTCTATTGTCGCACCTGTGCGTTCGTGTACTGGTTCATCTGACAATAAACGCG